>NC_040036.1:8203424-8298425 GCF_003713205.1 Coffea eugenioides | reverse complement strand
TATCACTAGCTTGAAAGAAAGGGCTATGCGAGCCTCTTGTGAGGACCCCGAAGCATAGTGATTCGGGTCTGGGCGATCCTCCTCGCTTTGCGCACCGGGAAGGAGCCCCAAACCGAAATTCTCTGGTAGAGGGGTAGGGGTTGGCGGTTGACTGAACCCCCCTTCATTGATTCCTCCCGAGGTATGAAGAAAGGGGGCCACTGCCTGGTGCAGCTCCTCCATCAATAGATATCCAAGGGAATACACAATTTTTAATAGAATGAGAGAACAAAATAAGTATTATATATAGATAGAACCTTTGGGGGAGATTCTCTTTCTCAAGGGGAAGAGTTGCAGTACTCTCTGCTTCCAAAACATCATAAAAACATACAATAGCCATTTTTTTTGTCAAATTATAATGTTATCGAATGCAAATTATTTCCAATCAAAGTAATTTTGCCTCAATTACATTTGTTACAGCCAAATTGACAAATAAAATTACTAACATCACAACAAAACATCCAAATTTCAAGTTTATTCTGTCCAAGTAAAAATGCTTTCAAACAATTTGAAGGGAGAAGAGAGAAGGAGAGTGTGTCGGAAGGAACCTCTTGATTGTGTAAGATTGTTGAATAAGCAGTTAACATAAATTTCGTAAGTATGAAGAAGACGCAATCTAATAATTGAAGAAGAAGATGAAGTATGATTTAGACTATGATTGAAGAAAATTTTGGTTTGGGGTAATATTTGGGTTGTGACATTGAATAAGTAAACGCAATAACAAAAAACTTCATTGAAGAAGATGTCCCTGTTTAATAGAAAAATTTTTATTTTGTTTTAAGAATAATCCTAACTTGTAATTCCTCTTTTGTCCTTAACTTAGTGGTCATTTTTGTGCCGGAAACAAACTAATTGGCGGCGCCACCGTGAAAGGATATAAATGGCCACTAAATTTAAATTAAGAGACTAAAAACATCCAAAATAAAAGATTTGAGGACTGAAATTGACTTAAACAAAAATGTCGAATGACTAAATTAGGCATTTTCCCTTCAGCAAACAAAAATAAAGTAAAAGTGCAAATTACTAGAAACTAATAGAAACTGATGTGCATTGTTTTGCCGGTGCTAGAGGAGACTCAGAGTTTCTGATAGCTTCGAGTAGATTAGATTATGTCGCCTCCAGCTGGCGGCTTGACAAGTTGTACAGAAGACCAGCACCGGCAGAGCTGACCTCCACATTAGGTATCGAGTCTGAGAAAAAATGACTTTGCAGCGTGTTTAAAAGGTAGGATTCATTGTTTTGATTGTGGAAATTGTCTCTTCGTTTTGTGTTGTGTATAGTTTTACATTGTGTGATGAAAAAATTCTTTGATTCTGTTGTGGAGATGAAAACAGAGACTATATATAGGGACGCAATTGAAGTGGAATTAAAACGATGGAATTGAGATAAAAAATGGCTAGATGGGAAAGGGTGAGGTCGGGAGCCAACCTACGACGTCGTTCTAATAAGTATATTTTATTTTATTTTGACGTTTTCACCTTCAGAGACTTTTTACGTGTTTTGGATTTATTCACCAATGATGGAGGAGATATGTTCTAGTAGATTAGTTCCCACTCCCTCTAGTAGCTTGGTAGATATCTTGTACAAAAATCCAGCACCAACAAAACCTATCAGCAGGTAATGTGTTTCGATTTTGAGCAAAAGTGTTTTTGTAGCATGCTTAAATTTTGGTTTCATTGTTTTCTCTATTCAATGGAATTTATATTTTAGAAATTCTCTAGTTTGGTTTTAACTGATGCAAAAAAATTTGTCTAGTTCTATTGTGTAGATGTAAAAAGATGGAGCATTTATAACAAATGAAAAAAGAGAGAGTAATTTTTTCCCTTCTCTTTTTTTAAAAAAAAATTCAAAAATTTCGTCTCTTTTATCAATTTCGTTTGTTTCTATTTTTCTTGATCTCAGCAATAGATGAGCTACTATTCTTATTGTTTTTATCTACAAATCCGATATCTTCTGAGATTAGGTTGGTAAGTTTTTTGAACTGAATCTTTTAACAACTATTTTTATATGAATTTTTCATCGTCTTAATCTGACAAGGATGAGGTGACTAATAATATTAATAGATATTTTAATAAGATTGCAAACCAAATATTTTGAGAAAATATCTTTCAGGTTGAGAGGTGAAATTTCTTACTTAATTTTTGTGATATAGTATGAGGAGTAATAAGCTTTAACAAAAGATTGTAATAAGTCTTTGGATGGAGTATCAAAGGAAAAAAGAAAGTATTGAAACAAAATATGAAGATAAGATGCAAAAAAATCATATATCTAAAACCAGATATCAGGATAAGAGATGATGTTAAGTACACGAAGCAATATGGTAAAGTAATTTTTGCCAGGAAATATACTATATACCAAGTTTCAATCAAATTTCTGTTCTATAAGATATTCAATGATCATGTGTTGTGATTTTTGTACGATTAGAATAAAAATGACATTTCTCCAATTGAAACAAAAATAAATGATTGAAATGAATTTTTGCATTGTGGCTGTCCAATAGCTATAGCTCTTTAGATTGAAGTTTTGTTCATTTTATCCTATTTTGTGAAAATTATTCTCCAAATAATAATAATAATAATATAATAAACATACCAGTTTTCTCATCCTATAGTCATCTCGCAACACCAACCCTCCATCCATCATAGCCATGGCATTGCCTCAAAATTATTCATAAATGATTGAGTTTTACTCCCATCTTTAGCTTCTAAGATACTTGATCCATATTTAGACCCAAGGTCTACAAGGTACTGAGTCGACAGCACAAGACGCTCACCAAAGTGAATTTGATGAGCAAATTCGACTGCAGTAGTAATAGTATTGGGACCACATGTTCCTATCAAAAAACACAGCAAACACTATATGAGCTTTACATTGTATTTTTTATATAAAGACCATTGCATAATAACCCATTGATTGTAAAAATTGTAAAATTTTCATGACGTGTATTGTTTAGATAATTGGCAAATTACACATACATCTAACCTATTATATATAATTTTTATTGATACAAGAATTAATGACTAACCTAAACTCAGTAATTTATAACTTACCACCAATCTGCCGTCTAATTGGAGATGACACACCGTTATTATGCCATGAAAAGTGTTGGCCATCAGCAGCAATGAATTTGCCACAAATAAACTGAGCATAAGAAAAAAAATGAGATAATGTAAGATAGACTAAATGCAATATTGGAGAGCAAATCTAGTGTAAGTATTTACTTGTATCTTTATTGACTTTGTTCAGAAATTCCAATGATTTATTTCCTAAGCACAGATTCTTCAACAATGTACATTTTTGAGTGATTATAATTGCAAAAGCAATCTAAAAATGTTGACGATGATAGTAACTTGTTACATTAGAGTTTAAGTTATGAGATATAAAGTATTATGTTGTGACACAAATTTTGACTGCAATCCAGCTATTTAGATGTCTTACCCCACTCGTGCTGTAGCAGCAGGAGCCAGTCCAACCATGGGAGTTTATCCTTCCAGTAGGCTTTGAAACCAGCTGTGCAGTCATCTATATGAATAAAAGTATTAATAGTTCATCAAGTTCATCCATGATAAATTAAAAGTACGAAACAAAGACAAAAAGCACAACTACTGAAAATCTGAAATTTTTAAAAATTGAAAACAAATGCATCAAATCAAATGAGTTAATCCTTCTCGCAGGTTCTGAAGCCAATCGTGCAGACATCTATATGAATAAAAGTCAAAGAAAGTAAACAACTTGATTCAAGGTGAAGTTTAATACAACAGAAATAGTTCAACAAGTTCATTCATGACAAACTAAAAGCATCAAACAAAGTTAAAAATGTACTACCACTGAGAATCTAAAATTGGGAAAAAAAAGCATTAACTAAAATTTTAAGAATATCATTTAAGGATACACACGAAAATTTGAATAGGTACTGCAAAATTTACAAGAATCAATTTTACTTCCAAATGTATAATTAAAGTGCCCTCCAGTACATCTAGAATGTGGAAAACAAGTAGTACAATCATACTCCTTATAAAAAGTTTCTTAGAAAAGCTTGCCATTCAACAATTAATTGCATTAACAGCGTTATACCTAGAAAGACACTGCAAATGAATAGGATATATGAATGTAGAAGATATATCTAGTCAAAGAAACAATCAGTGAACAATGTAAAACAAGAAAGCCATAAATTGGTATCTAATGTACCATAAATCACAAAAAATTTACTGGTAAAAAAAATCAAAATAAACGATAGAATTGTTGTTGCGATTACTCTTAAAACCATAGATGCAAACAAAAATAGTAGCAAAATAACATGGATTGATTTACCAATGATGGAGGAGATATGTTCTAGTAGATTAGTTTCCACTCCCTCTAGTAGCTTGGCAGATATGTTGTACAAAAATCTAGTACCGGCAAAACCTAACAGCAGGTTATGTGCTTCGATTTTGAGCAAAAGTGTTTTTGTAGCATGCTTAAATTTTGGTTTCATTGTTTTCTCTATTCAATGGAATTTAGATTTTAGAAATTCTCTAGTTTTGTTTTAACTGATGCAAAAAAATTTGTCTAGTTCTATTGTGTACATGTAAAAAGATGGAGCATTTATAACAAATGAAAAAAGAGAGAGTAATTTTTTCCCTTCTTTTTTTTTAAAAAAAATTTTCAAGAATTTCGCCTATTTTATCAATTTCGTTTGTTTCTATTTTTCTTGATCTCAACAATAGATGAGCTATTATTCTTATTGTTTTTATCTACAAATCCGATACCTTCTAAAATTAGGTTGGTAAGTTTTTTGAACTGAATATTTTAACAACTATTTTTATATGAATTTTTCACCATCTTAGTCTGAAAAGAATGAGGTGACTAACAATATTAATAGATATTTTAATAAGATTGCAAACCAAATATTTTGAGAAAATATCTTTCAGGTTGAGAGGTGAAATGTTAAAAGAAAAAATAGCAAATGTCAAACTTCCTCCTACAAAGAAAATATAATGATTATAGTTAGTTGATTTGTTAGAAACTTGTCATTTTTATATTAAAAAGACAACACAAAGGTCATAAATTGATCACCCACTTTCTCATACGTTTATGACATTTGTGTATATCAAGAAGCATCACTTAAGTTCCTTCAATTGATAGAAAATGAAAAAAAATGTTTCAAAAACTTTCTAACTTCCAATAGACCCTTAAGATTATGACAAAAACGTTCAAAAACTTTCTAGTTTCTTTGTTATGACAAGGTTTATTTCTATTTTATTTTACGAACTATCTCAACAATTTCCCACTTATTTTGTGAACGAAATAAACAAACTAAACGAAATAAACAAACTAGCACATAAAAACAATCCTTAAAGAAAAGAATAGTTAGATTTAAACTTTTCTTTTAGTGTAAGTACACCAAATCTAATCAAATTAAAGTTGCATATAGCATTAAACTATAATTTAAAAATTAGGTTAGATATATTACGCACATCCAACTTTAGCAGCCATATGCTCCATCCTAGAGTCATGATCATAAACAAAAGCAAATCCAACTTTTGTTAGAAGCGGCATGACTTCTAGAATCATATAAGTGAAGACACTTTCAAAATTTACAGCATTAAACATTATGCAATGATTTACACTTCATTAAAAGTATAATTTCAGTGTATACTCATCCTCTTATAACGATAGGTATTAGTGAGTTAAGAATGTACATAATATTACTTAGTGCTCACAACCACCTAGCAATTTGTTATTACCTCTTAAACCTTTTCGACTAGCGATAGTGCAATAATCAAGGTAAGGTTTCAATTGGTTTGTTTGGATAGAGTATTATTTGAAATATTATTTGGAATAATTACTGTAACACTTTTTGTGATGTGATGTATGTGAGATAAAAAGGTAATTGGGAATATAAAAAGGTGAGTTGGGAAATGTGTATATGATGTAAGCGAAATATTATTTGAGATATTTGTGCTATCCATTTTAGCTCGTTTGCGAACATGTGTTTGATTGTCATTTCACAAAATTTGGAATTAAATAGTAAGTTTAGCATCAAGCCTGAATTCAAACTTGTCGAGGCTATATAAAATTGGCTCGTCTATGTTAAACGATCGAACTTAAATTAAAATTTTAATTAACTAGCCGAATACGTACATGAACAGAGATTCTGAATCAAAAATTTTCGAATGAACACGAGTCTGATTCAAGTAGCTTAACGAATAAGATTCAAACATGATATACTCAGTTTGTCCACAGCTCTAGACTACTCTTGTGATACTCTAGGAACACTCGGCTTCAAATCCGTCGAGGTAATTAACCCATTATGCCTGTATCATATGGTCGGTGTTAAAACATTAAATAGCTGTTTAACGTGCACTGGATGGATTCCTTCTAGATTTTGAACATCGTGAAGGTAAAAGGCCAACTTAGCCCAGTTTGATACTGGGTCGGTCCAAGGTTGTGGGTCCGTTTTAGACTATATAAAGCACTACCTACGCGACGTCGTTCCTATCTGGGTTATTTTGACAACCTAGTCAAATTGGTTTTCCAACCTATTTCCAATTTTTTTTTTTAAAATTCTGTCCCAGCTGATTGTTTTCTGCTTTTCTGTCGATAATTTTGGTCCTTTTCTTGATTCTGCGTTTGACGCAATTTAGGTTTTGGAGCTATTTTTACCGTCTCCTCTGAAAGTTTGAGCCCTTGAGTTCGTTGAATCGGGTAGGATTTTGCGATTTGTTTGAATTTGTTGATAATAAATTGTTTAGTAACCGTTGTTAGGTAAAATTTGCAGCATGTTAGTTTGACGAGGATGAATCAAGGAGGGACTACTGATACTCTAACAACACTGGGCACCAATTCCGTCGAGGTAACTAACCAAATCTTTTGTATTTTATGGTTGAATAATATAAACCATTTTATGTTGAAGATGTTGCTCGGTGTTATCAGGTAGAAGGTAAAATTGTAAAAAGAGCTGCTTAATGAGCATTAGGATGGGTTGTTTCTGAAGGTTGAACATTGGATTAGGCAGGATTTAGCTGCTTTTGTTTGAGATATGAACTTCTCCTTACTAGCTTGAGTTAGGAAACAAGAAATTAGGTACTAATTTGTGCTGTTTAAGTGCAAATAGCTGGAACTATCTGGTTCTAGCAAGCTTATGGAATGGTTTTGGGGTTTATTGAGTGGCATTGGACGTGATTCTCGTCAGTTTCATTTGAGTAAAAATGGCGAACGTTGATGCGAGTTTTAAGAATACGCCCTCAAAGTTTTTTGTTTGTGCTGGGGTTGGGGAACTAAGATTCCATAAATTATCCAGTTGGATTTTTCTGCAAAATCCAGGATTTATGTTCTAATATGTATGAAAACCTGGCTTGCTGGCATCGTTACTCAGTACTATGTCATCACTTGTATTGCTGGCAGTAAGTTTGAGTGAGAAAGCACCCTTTCTCTTTCATTTCTGCTTTCTCTGGTCATTGTTCTATAGCGTTTCTTTTTTTTTTTTTGAGTAAACTAAATGGAAGCTGCTAATTTTTCTTCTTAGCTAGTTGCATAACGATTGCAAACCCTAAAACATACTCATAAGCATAGTGTCCATCATTACGAGTTTGTGATAGATGTGTTTGTTGTGTTAACATGAGATTCGAAGTGGATTGGCGTGGGCTAAAAGTTCTTGTCTTATTCTGTATATGCAGAGGATTTTCTTTGTGCTTTGTGTTGCCTTGTTCTTCACTAGTTAGTTGCTGTTTCTCATTGTTGTTTAAATTGATTGAAGCGGTTCTTTTAATTGTCATAACGATCACCTGTACTAAGGCCTAATTTTGGTTGAGTTAAGTGCGAACCAGATAATGATATGGAGAGAAAAATTTTATGTTAATTTGTTGTAGAGCTTTTTAGTGTGACAATTGAGAGAAATAAATGGGTTCTAGATGTTTGTGAAGCCCATTGTTTTATATTTGAGAATTTGGAAGAATTGGACTGAAAGGCAGAGCCCTTACTTGAAACCATCTACAATAACAAAATGGGCCATTAAACAGTTTCTAAGTTGAAACTAGAGCATGAAATTGTGAAAGTTGCACAGTTATGATCTCTCTCTAACACAACTTTCGAATATGATATATTCTCTCGTTAAAATTTCTCTAACTTCATGATGGAAGTGTTTCTCACCCTGTATATCTCTAAGAAAACAATGCAGATTTGAACTCATGGTTTGTTGACTCCTGCTATGCATAATTTATGATCTTTAGGCTCTCAAAATCTAAAGTTAAATGTTACACTGTAGTTTTAGATCTTCCACAGTAGAATTATCTTTCTAAGTTCCATTCAGGATTTACATTTGTAAAAAATAAACCATAGTACATATTCAATTCAGTGAGACTATTATTCACAGGCTTCAGCCTTTGTTGAATGGGAAAGTGTCTATATTTTATTACTATTCATATGGTTGTTACTACTGCAGTATATGAAACATATTACATTATAATCTTCTTTGGGAAGTTGATGTGGATTACCTCTATATTTATATCTATGATTTTCTTGGTGGCTTCTGGGTTTCTTGTGTTGTATCCTTTTTGTTTTGTTTTCTTGCTTTCTTCCTCTACCTGTTATGTGTCATGTTGTAAATGCAGATTATATTTGTAATTGATGCACTTTTATCAAAAGAAAACTGGGAAAAAGAATTTTTTTAAAATGTGTTTCTTGTATCTAAAAACAAATTTATCCTTGTTTTCCAGAAGTATCCAGTCATTGATCCAAGTCAAGCACACGCATCCTCTTACTATGCCTCAACTGGCTCTGCACCAATATCATGGACCACCCATGGGGCAAATAATTATCCTAGGGAGAATGGAACCGTTTCTACTTCCACTTATCATCATGACCAACAAGCAGAATTAACCTCAAGGAGTGTCCAAGATGGATTAAATGGGGCACCTGTTGTATCCACTTCAACTTCTGGGGCAGTAAATGTACAACACGATTACAATAGTTATTCAACCTACCAGAATACAGATCCGTATGGATATGGAAATACAGGATATGCATCTTACTATAATAATTATCAGCAGCAAACAAGTCAACCATATCAACCTCCTGTAGGAGCATACCAAAACTCAGGTGCTCCTTATCAGCCTCTTTCCTCATTTCAGAATACTGGGTCTTATGCTGGGTCTGCAAGTTATTCAAGCACTTACTACAATCCTGCTGATTATCAGACAGCCGGAGGTTATCAGAGTGGTGTTTATAGCAACCAGACCAATTATTGGCAAGAAGGACAGTATGCAACATACTCTTCTCAATATCCCAACTACACCCCAGACTCGACTACATTGTATAGTTCCACTCCTAGTGCTGCATCTTCACAGTATGCACATCATTATAAGCAATGGGCTGACTATTACAATCAAACACAAACAGAAGTCAGCTGTGCTCCAGGGACAGAAAATGTTTCTGTTTCTGGTGCACCTAGTCTGAGTTCTGTCCCTTGTGGGTATCCAGCAGCAAATAGTCAAGCCTCTGCACCTTATATTACGTCCTGGAGGCCGGAATCTACATCTTCTGAATTACCTGCGGCACAGGTTTTTTGTCCCTCCTATTTAATGTGTTCACTGATAGTTGATATTTTTACGTTCAATGATAGAATTCACATTTAGTACAAGGTTAAGCATTTACTTTCATGTGCAACTTTCATGAATCACGGACGTTGAAGTGTGCATTTTCAGGAACTGGGTTTGGCCTATTAATCTAGGGGTATTCTTTCCTGTCTAAGTTTCTACTAACAATATTCTTTAGAATTTGGTTCTGGGGTGTGGATAGAATTCACCATTCCTGGTTTAAATTTGCTGCAATCACATATCTCTGTGACAGTGCTTGGAATGTTCAGAGAATATCTGTTTCTTCTTTATGTGTGAATTTTTACTTGTTCATGTGTCCTTCATGGTTTTGGTACCAGTTTACTTGTGTCATATGTGTCATATGTTGACTGGTGATATAATGAAGCAATGCCAGCATCATGTTTTGGTTGATTAGTAACGTGATTGCTTATGCACTGCTTTTCCCTTTCCAGTCTGGTACACTGAATGGTGGTGTTCATGATGGGCATTGGAAGCCTGCACCTGCAGTTTTTCAAAATCAAAATTTGAATTCAGTGCAACATGTTCAAATGCCTTTAGAGACAAGTTCCACATATGAAAGCTTCCAGAATCAGCAAAATCACGCACATTCTCAAGGGCATAACTTAGTGTATACAGCTACGCATCAGGTTCCCCAAAGTTATCAGTCATCTTTACAAACTGTTTCACAAATTGCTCCACAGCTTGATTCGCGCAGGGCAAGCAGCAAATTGCAGATTCCTACAAATCCTAGAATTGCTTCAAATTTGGGCTTGGGTTTTCCAAAAGTAGAGAAGGATATTTCTGCAAGCACTGCAGCTTCAAAGCCTGCCTACATTAGTGTTTCACTGACAAAGCCAAATGAGAAAGTGCCATCTGAAGATGCTGCTGAGTCTATACTAAAGGTACAATTTGCTTCCCTCTGGTGGTCATTTATAATTTCTCATTTCCTGTTGCATAAATACATTTCTAAACTGTACACTTGATATATGGTTTCATGTTCAATCAGATTTATATTTTACTGCTGCATTTTAGGCACTTGAAATATTGTAACTATCTAAAGATCATCCTATGAACTAGCTTTATCTGTACATAGGTTTATGTGTTTGTCTTTTTTACTTGTTTGGAATTCAACTGTTGCTTGACCTCCTTCTAAAGTTATGGAGTGGTGTTGGACTTTGAATTTCCATTTCAATTGTAGCTGATTTACTTTTTAGTTGCAAAAGGCAAAAGGTGTCCCTTGTTTGAGCAAATACCACTGGACATATTTTATGCAAAGATGTCAGTAGGCAGTCTTGGCTTGTTTCTTCTGCTCTGCAATGTTGATGCGTACTTCTAGTTAGGCACTTGTTAATTTTGATATCATATTTCTTAGGTGGACATCTTACTAGTCCTCTTCCTCCTATATCTAGTTAGTCAAATTTTGTATTTAACCTTTTTAGATGAGTTTTGGTTCACCTTATGGTTGTAGTATTGAGGTTGCCATCGAACTTACTGAACCCATTTGTCGGGCTCTTGAACGTCTAGCATCATACGAGTTCAAATTTGACTTATTCTGTACTTTCTATGAATGTGCATTCAGTTTCTGCATTTTGAATGCATGTTCATATTTACAGTATCTGTGGGTGGCATTATTATATTAACTGATCTCCATGTTTTATTTTTTATTTTTAAATTGATCTATATTTTTGTTATTTGTAGCCTGGCATGTTTCCAAAGTCACTGTGTGGTTATGTCGAAAGGGCTTTGGCTCGCTGCAAAGGTGATGCACAAATGGTGGCTTCTCAAGCTGTCATGAAAGAGGTAAGCAAAGTGTACTGATGTTGCTTTTGCTGTGTTATTAGGGATGTCCATATTTGGTAGTAGACAAACTGCAAAAAATCCTCGAGTCATCTCGAATGGATTAGGGAGCAGTGGTTTTTGATCTTTCTGTGCCAATCTTCATAGGTTCTAAA
Source organism: Coffea eugenioides (assembly GCF_003713205.1). Taxonomy (NCBI): domain Eukaryota; kingdom Viridiplantae; phylum Streptophyta; class Magnoliopsida; order Gentianales; family Rubiaceae; genus Coffea; species Coffea eugenioides. The sequence continues at coordinate 8,286,859 of NC_040036.1, read as the reverse complement.
TTATAGTCATCTGGTGAAGAAAGTATGTGCTTTTGTGTGAATTGTATTTCTGTTTTAATATTTTTTTGTCAGATGTGATAGATGGAGATCAACTACCAACTTCAATTTATCCTTTTCCTTCTTTTGTTTTCTTTGGTAAATGCCATAAATTGCTCTCTCTCTCTCTCTCTCTCTCTCTCTCTCTCGTGCGTGTGTATAAGTTTAGAGTTCATTTGCAAAGTTGACTTGTTCATATTGCACATACTGTTGGGTTGCTGTTGGCGTTAGTATGTGCACTCCTGTATATGCTGGTTTCTGGTTATAGAGTTTACTTATGATGTGGGAAGACTTCTGCTTTCACCTTTTCATGGAAATCTTAGTTCTATGTCATTCACAGTTTACTACAGCTGCCAATTGTTTAAGTTTTATTTTTTGTTATGCATTTTGTTTGTTACAATGCAGTTCTTTGTTTCTACTTTTCTCTTGTGCTGTTTACTTATCTCTTATATGTTACTGCACTTGTTAGATTATCATGAAGGCAACCGCTGATGGTACTCTACATACAAGAGATTGGGATACAGAGCCTCTTTTCCCCCTGCCGAATGCAGATGCTGCTAATCAAGAGTATCTCCCTCTTCCTCTCTCTGCCCCCTTCCTCCCTTCTGCTTTCTACCTTGAGCATCCATGATAAATAAGAAGAAAACATTCAACATTTTATGATCTTGTTAATAGTGTCACATGCCCAACACAATTTGTTGAGATATGTAAGGCAACATACTTTTCTTTTGTAAATGCTGACATTGTTATTAATATAAGTACTCATCAACAAGAATTACCACATGTAAATCTTGATTCAGGTGTTTTGAGTGTGGAAGCTCCCAATACTTCAATTTCCTTGGTCCCAATACTTTTTTCTTTTGGCTATAAGTCGTATATGAGGAAAACTGTCTTAAATGTCGTATTTTGTGAAGTTATTCCTTTGGTATTTTTGTTCTTGGCACTGGTCAATGGAACCCCCCCCCCCCCTCTTTTTCTTTATGTTAGATTCTAAAAGATGCTAAATAATTTAATGCAATTTTTATCCTTTAGCATTACAAGAATGAAAAGAGTGTAGTTGTGGAGTAAAGATTGACTTCATTTTGTCTCGTTGAATGCAGACATATACTGTTCTCAACTCCCATTTCTTCATTACCAAAAAGCAGAAGTCCTAGTAGACGATCCAAAAGTAGGTGGGAACCTATATCAGAAGAGAAAGTGGCTGACAAGCCTCCTGCTGCTGCTGCCCGTGAACCTGTAAAATATGGTTTTTGGAACAAACAGGTATCTGGTTTAATCTAATTTCAGTGGAAAACCAAGAATTTCCTTGGTAGTTTTACCATTGAATTTGATTTTCTAGCTTGTCAAGCCTTCGTTCTCTCACATAGGTGGCAAAAAACCAAGTCAAGGTGATTGAATGTGGGTTTAACGTCTCTTTTCTTATTTCAGCCGGAAAATAAGTAGAATTTGTGTTCAATGAATTGGAGTTTTGGTAGGTCTAGAAAATAGTGTATTGTTATGAGTTAGTTGTTCTATGATTCTCACTTTTAAGTTCATGCACAGCACTATACAGTTGGAAAAACAGAGAACAAGGTGGATAACTGGAGTAATACCAAATTTTCTTTACCAGAACAGAAAAGCTCCAACAAAAATTCTTTCAGGCCAGCTAAGAAGCAACGTCTTGTTGATGGTCTAAGTGCAGCTGATAATGGTGATGAATCAAGTGAGAGTGATAAGGAACAAACTTTAACAGCATATTATTCTGCTGCTGTAGCACTTGCTGATTCACCAGAGGAAAGAAAGAGACGTGAAAGTCGATCAAAACGTTTTGAAAAGGGACATGGAAACCGAGCAGAAATTAATCATTTTAGGCAGAAAAGTGCTGGTGCTGGCAATCTATATACTAGACGAGCTAGTGCATTGGTGCATAGCAGAAACTTTGAGGACAGTGGCACCAAGGCTGTTGAAGATATTGACTGGGATGCTCTTACTGTCAAAGGGACCTCTCAGGAAATTGAGAAACGTTATCTGCGCCTTACTTCGGCTCCTGATCCTGTCACGGTAAATGTTTTGTCTGTGCCTGTGGTCGTTTACGATTGAATTGTTGGCTTAGACTAACTTGAGCTGCTTGTCTTGAATAATAAAATCTTGCAGGTAAGACCAGAAGAGGTCTTGGAAAAAGCCCTGCTTATGGTGCAAAATTCTGAAAAGAATTACCTTTATAAGTGCGATCAGTTAAAATCCATTCGGCAAGACTTGACTGTACAGCATATACGCAATGAGTTAACTGTAAAGGTATATAATTTTTTGTTAAGAATGTGTCTCAGGATTTCTTACAAACATATCAATGTCAAACTTGGCTGGGAATCTTGTTAGTCGGTCATTTTGGGTGAGTAGAGATGTTGAGTATGACTACTTTCTTTACAATATTCATGGCATCACCCCCTCTTTCAGGTTTATGAAACTCATGCTCGTTTAGCAATTGAAGTTGGGGATCTGCCAGAGTTTAATCAGGTCTGTTTTTAATTTGGAATTAACCCAGCTTGAGAACTTCTAGTTTGGAATGCTTCATAAATAGTTTATTCTAGTCTAATTCTGTTATTCTTTTATGCATCTGGAGATTTTGGTATGTTGTTTAATGTATGGTGGCTATTACCTAAGACCAGTAGGCATTCAATTTGTTGTGTAACCTATTCTGCTACGAATTAGTGATGTGTCTGTTGTGATGCTAATTTACATGCACAGCATAATCACATTTATGGGTTACAAGCTATGTTTCTGATAAATAAGGGATAACAAGAATTGGAGATGCCTTGCTTGATCAACATGAGAAACCTAATGTGGAAAAATAAGTGTGGTACTATGGCTTATATGTACTAATTTATTATGCGTACTTGTTATTATCTGTCAATCCAATTTTTTTAAATTAAGTTTTTTGAAAGATAGTTTTATTTTTTTGTTCCAAAAAAAAGGGGTTTTATTGTCTGCATTTGTAGCTCTCTTATAATGCATAGACGACACGGTGGTGGAGTTTAAGATGCACTTTTAGTTGTGTTTAATTTCTATTTCTGCCCAAGCAGCATTCTTCGTGTAGCATGGATTAAACTTCATGTTTCTTCATTTTGTTGGAGTGACTATTTGTTGCATGGATTGACATTCTTGATCTGGTTATGCAGTGCCAATCCCAGTTGAAAACGCTTTATGCTGAAGGAATCAGTGGATGCCATTTGGAGTTTGCTGCATACAATTTACTCTGTGTAATCCTGCACTCTAACAATAACAGAGATCTCCTGTCTGTGATGTCAAGGTTGTTAGCTAAATCTGGAATTAGTCGTTCACAGATTAGTTGTCTTTTTTCCGATTACTGTTCTCAGATTAACTGTACCCATAGGATCTTTATCAAGAGACACACCACCTACTTCCAACAGTGCTCAGCCCTCCCTTTTTTACATTCTTACTCAGAGAGGAGCTATCTGCTGAATCTTGCTGGCTCTTATTTTACTGTGTCTCCCTCTAGTAGCATTGCCTGAAAGGCTTATTGGTTTCTGTTAACTTAGGTCAATTTAGCTGTCGGTGATGTTGCTTATTTTAGACTTTGGAATTGTAAATCTTTCATAATTTCAAAGTACGACATACTTCTAAACAATATCGTTTTCGCTATGTACTTGCATCCTGCTGGAGCTATTCTGTATAGTCATGTCAAATATTCATTTTGACAGTAGAAACTGGATTGAATCCGCATTGTGCATGAGCTTTTATCAACTGTAAATCATGTTAGACTGTATGCTTCCAGATTAGATCATGTTCATGCAGTGGATACAATTGTACTGAAGTGTTCATAATTAGTGTGCCTAGAGAAGTTTATCACTAGTTTTATTTTTATTTTGCAAGATGAGTTTTGAATGTTTTTGACGTAACATTGATTGCACAGATTATCAGCTGATGCTAGGAAAAATGATGCTGTGAAACACGCTCTTGCAGTTCGTTCAGCAGTGACTTCAGGGAATTATGTTCTGTTTTTCAGGCTATACAAAACAGCTCCCAACCTTAGTACTCTTCTCATGGGTGGGTAGAATTCAAGTCATCATGCTTATTTCACTTCTCCTTATTGTCCATTCTTATTACCTAACACGATGAGTTCATTATACTTGGTGAACTGCAGATCTTTATGTTGAAAAGATGCGATATGCAGCAGTAAAGTGTATGTCTCGTTCATATCGTCCTACTATTCCCGTCGCATACATTTCTCAGGTTCTGGGCTTCGGTAATGTCTCGCCCACAACTGAAGCAAGTGATGAGAAGGAAAGAGATGGAGTTGAAGAATGTGCAGAATGGTTGAAGGCTCATGGTGCATGCCTATCTAATGATAATGCTGGGGAGATGCTTCTTGACACAAAGGTATGTCTTTTCCCTCTCCTAGTGCATGAAAGACTTGATACCTGTTATGGGCTGGGAAGGGGGGAAATAATCGAGCCAAAAGAGTCCTGGTTATGTTTTTAAATTGGACAGCTTTTCTCCTTTCTGGTTCATTTCTGTTTGAAGCTAATACTATTTAATTGGTCTTTGAATGTTCAGGTATCTATGTCAAGCCTCTACATGCCAGAACCTGAGGATGCCGTGAGCCATGGAGATGCTAATCTTGCAGTTGACGATTTTTGGGCACGGAATCCTGTATAAGTTGGTATGGTTAAGTGGAAGAGTCGTCTGAAGGTCCTGTCTGGGGGGAATCTGATTAAGCCATCACAGAGATCAGTTCCAAGAAATTTTGCTTGGAGATTTGCGCAGGGCAGCTGTTCAATTAGCGGGGATGTGGACTTCTGTTATATCAACTGTATGTTGTGAGATATTATGAATTGAAAGGGAAAGGAAATGTGAGTTCCCATTGAAGTGCTTCTCCCAGTGTACTGATGGGATGCACTTGTACTTCCAACTCATTAATAGATATCAGTGTCTCGAAAGAAATTACCATTCTTTCCAGGGATGATAGAGAACTATACAAATGTATATTGGAAGGGAAAATGAAATAAGCAATAGTAACGTTTACACTGTAGGTTTGGACCTGGAGTCAGGAAGATGGCATGAGGAGCCTGACTTGTTTGTATGATGGCTATTGAATATCATCAATTTTGGCGGTTCACCACTGGACTTGATTTTTCCGGCCTCTTGAGCTTCCACTTTCAAGGATTCTTATATAAATATTTGTTAAAACTCCGTCTATTAATTGTTTGGTGGCTTAACATGATGTAGCTATTTTCTTTGCTTTGAAGCAAATGATGTGCTTTGCTACCGCGCATGCTCTTATTGTTACTACTGTTTTCCTCCTTTACATCGTGTGCATGCTTGCATTACATGATGGTTATTAAGAGTCACAGAGGAACTGATTGTTTGCATCTTATTATTGCGTTGTTGCAGGTGCTCGGCAAATGCTAAGATTTCTTGCACTCTGATTTTTGCATCTCGCTATTGCGTTTCAGACGTTTAGTAAGTGCTAAAATTACTTGCGCACGGTAAATAATTAACCAGACAGTAGGTTGTTACTAATGATAGATTAGCTTCTTCATTACTCCTATTTACTTCGTCAATTTGAATTTGACTCTTGGTAGTTATCCTTGTCATCTCATTTAAAATGTTTTTTCATGGGTTTTAGCCTTTGAATGTTTGCAAAGTCCCATGGTCTAAGTGATTTTGGAAAAGCTCGATGAAAGTAATCATCTAAAACCATGAATATAGCCTCCGTTTGAGATGTCCAAATGCCCTTTTCTAAAAACTTAAAATTTTATTCATTTACCATCTAGTTTTACCCTCAATAAATTAATTCCATATTTACTTCCAAATTCAACAATCATTCGAGGCTACAAATGTAAAGAGAGAAAAAGATTATTGAATCTTCAAAATCTCTATGCGTCCATGCCACTTTAGTGGGCCGGAGAAAACAAATTATTATCCGACCTAGGAGCCCACAAAGTCATCGAATTGTTTTTTCATTTTTATTGACGTTTTGAGATTTTTTTTTTTTTTTTGGCCGGTTAGCTTTCCTTTTTTCTTTTCCTTTCTCGGGGAAAGGGGAAAAAAAAAAAGGATAAAAACAATGCTAATAAGCATGGTGAAAGAAAGGAAGTCCTAGTAGAAGTAGTTGAAAATAGCCAACACATATAAATTCAAGAACGCAAAAAGATTCAGAATTTTACATGCTTACAATTACCAACCCTTCTGAATATTAAGTTTGTCAGTGTTCATTTGTCAGCAGAAGAGGAGGAGGAAGAAGCTGATGACTGGGTCTGAGGCCAAACACTTACTTTCTCTTTCTCGTGCTTAACGTACAATGCCGAAGCCGCCGCCATGAAATAAACCTGAATTAGAATTATAGCCGGCGAATGGTACTTTATCACCCCCTGACCCGTTGCCAGCTCCACCAGAATCAAGGCGGTTAGGCCGATAAGAGCAATTCGCCCGTTAACCCGCTCCGAGTACGGGCTGAACCCGAATTCCACATTCAGCCCTTCTGAGACGGCCTCCTTCAGGGGCACCGGAGGGAGGTACATCCCGGAACCGGAGCTTGAGCTTGAGGCTCCCTTTTTGCCCTTCCGGGTCTTCCGGACCTCCGCTTTCTTTCCGGTTCCGCTTTTGTAGCGGAGCCGGACTTGGGAGAGGCGGTTCTCGAAGACGTCTGAGTCGGAGCCCGAGGATTCTGTTTGGGTCTGGTCAGTTTCGTCGGAGGAGGAGTCATCGGAAGTGGCCCGAGTGATGATGGTGAAGGAATGGCTGGGAGGCGCGTGGAGTTTGAGTAAAGAGCAAGTGCGTGGGGATGATGATGATGATTGAAATAAGGGATTTGGGTTAGAGAGTTGGAAAGTAGAGGATGGCAATGTCGCCATTTGTGCTTCCCTTTCTTTGGTTTCTTGGATAAGGGGAGTATCCTTCTTTCAGTCTTCTCTTTTGCATTTTTGCCTTGAAAACTTTTTCTTTTTTATTTTTGCCCCTTTGAAAAATAAATCCCTTGGAAAAGGGAAAATTTTTTTAAAAAAACTATGGTGGAATGTGCAACCGTGGCAGTAGGCAGCATTATGTGTTCTAATATCAACCATAAGTTAGCCTTAAATAGGAGGAGGAAAAGAAAACCCATTTTTTCCTTTGGACAAAACAAAAAAAATAGCTTTGAAACTCTTCGAAAATTTGTCACAATTGAGGAAATTCGCATTTTATTTCTAAAATGATACTAATGGCTTTGACTTATCCTGAACTCTCATTTTCGTTCTCATATTTTTCTGTTCTGCATTTACAATTTTAACTGTGGACCTTTCTTTCCATGCTATTTTTTTTTCCAAGCCCAAAGGACTTTTGATATTTGGACAAACCCTAATTCCATGAGAACCCTCAAAAGCCGGCAACTTTCGAAGGCCTCACAGGGGACATATCTACTCTACCCCAACCCCTCTAAACCCCGATGTGGGATATCAACCTCCACAACTTGTGAGGTTGTGAGGGTGATATTTTGTAGCTACAACTAGGTATTCCTATTAAATATTGCTAGCATACAGGAAAAAAAAAATTAGCACATTATTAAATTCGAAGAACAATTATTGTCATTCAAGGACAACTTCAAAGTAGGCAAAGCCATTTGCAATTTTTCGGCCAGCCCTTCTAAACTGTTAGGAGTAGTATTTTACATCCAGCCCTAAAATTTTTATACTTGTTCCTAGCTGTCGTGGTGGATAGAAGAAACTGTTACTACTATTAGTTTTGTTGCATGATGTCTGTTAAGAAACATATATATATATACACACAAAGTCTGAAAAGACTGTGGAAGATACGAATTTCAGGAAAGTTTGCTCTCTATTAAGCTTGTCACTATCCTTGCACGGTTCGTTTCCCTCACCAAATTATGGTACATTTTTTGCTAACACGATGTTGCATTTTGTGCACCCTGCTTAAAATATGTAATTTGCTACTGACCATTCACCAATTAATCTCTAGTTTTATGCTAAATACCACGCAACTAATAACATTACCTGTCGCTGGCATGATTCAATCAAAGTCAAAGTTTTTTTTTTTTTTTTTTAAAAAAAAGAATCAAAGCATGTTTTTGGAGAGAACCCGGAAGTGTAAAATTTGTTTACCAAGTACAGGCCGCTAAATCATTTTTCTCTTCAAAGATTGTGAAAACAGAAAACTCTTCTGGGGTGATTTGTTAGAGAATCATTTACTATTAACTGGTCTATGGCATACGAATAAACGATATCCTAAGCACGCATAAACTTTAAGGCACGAACACATTCATTAGACAGTTTTCTTCTTTTTCTTTTTGGAAACTAGTGAGCCCACCACAGGGCTTGACTCAACTAGTGCTTTCATGGTGGTGAAGGTTTTACAGCGCATGGCTCAGAGTGGAAGCATTCTAATCATGTCTATACACCAGCCAAGTTTTCGAATTCTTGGCCTATTGGACCGTTTGTTATTCTTGTCTCGTGGACAAGTAGTCTACGGTGGCTCTCCATCCAATTTGCCTTTGTTTATGGAGAATTTTGGGCATCCAATACCTGTGGATAAGAACCCTTCAGAAGCTATTTTGGATCTCATTTGCGATCTTGAATATTCTGGTGATGGGATTAGCAACATGGTCCAATTCAATCAGATATGGCAAAAACAAAACCTGAGCATAGGAATAGTACCAGAAGTGGAACCATCTGGTGTCACGCATGGATTGACATTGAAGGAAGCAATCAAGTCCTGCATTTCACGAGGCAAATTGGAGTCCAGGACAACCAACAAAGATGGTATTACTCCTCGTGTTGAGATCCCAAAATATGCTATTTCCTTTTGGACTGCAGTCTGTGTTATCGAAACGATCATTCCTCAATTCCTGTCGAATGCCAGAGGTTTTTGCTAGTCGATTCGGAGCAACCCTGATTACAGGATTTATTGTGGCAACTTGATAATTCGCCCAGAGGATATCAAGAAAGAGTAGCATTTTTGTCATTTGAAACAACTACAGTCTATTACATTTGTGCTGATGGATTGGCGGTTATACTCCAGGAGAGGAACATAATGCTAAGGGAAACAAATTACAACGTCTACAGACTATGCTCCTATTGGTTCTCTGACGCATTAACCTGGATTCCGTCGCTCTTATTCCTCTCAATTACATTTTCCATCACTACATTTTGGGGACCCGGTCTCCAAGGTGGATTCACGGGGTTCTCCATCTATTTCCTAGTCATCTTGGCTTCATTTTGGGGGGCGAATTCATTCGTTCTTTTCCTGTCAGGATTGCTTCCTGATATAAGCCGTGTATACATTGTTATCGTCTCGACTCTGGGTTCCTTTGCTCTCTTCTGTGGGATATACGCAACTCGCGATCAAATCCCATCCTACTGGATTGGTTCCACTACTTATCCCTCAAGAAGTATACTTATGAGGCAATAATGCATAATGAATTCGATGATCCCAGAAGATGTATTGTTAGAGCAATTGAAGTTTTTGATGAAACTCCCCTTGGCACATTTCCGGTTGGATTGAAACAGCAGCTGTTGAGCGGCATGGGTGAAGCCTTGGGCATGAGTATTACAAGCTCGACGTGCATGGCGACTGGACCAGACCTAATGAAGCAGAGAGGGATGGCTGATCTTGGAAAGTGGGAATGCTTTTGGATCACCATTGCTTGGGGATTCTTCTTTAGGATGTTGTATTACTACTTTACTTTGTTGTTTGGCAATAAGAATAAAAGAAAGTAATTAATTGACTCCTATGAAAATGTAACACAATGTCATGATCATTATATTATATGGCGTCCCGATGTTGCAGGGGAACACCTTAATTACTTTCTTACTTGCTTTCTCTGTGATGTGTGTAATGCCTATTGAACCCTTCCATCACCATGATCTTGTCATCATACTACTATGATACCGAGATGGAAGTATGTGAACAAGATATATAGGTCATTGTTGAAACGGCGGCTTTGCTGCATCTGCTATGGAAATTGAGAGGCAGAGTATGAAATGCTTTCCTTGCCTAATTTAGTAAAGTGGTACCATTTATTTCTAATTCTTTTGACAAGTAGTGTTACTATTGATAGTAGTTCTTACACCATCATAAAAGTTTAAACCATAAGGAAGCAATTAATGTAGTGAATTGGTCAAGTACATTGGAGTATACACGGTAAACAAACCTATTTAACTAGATTTGCCCATATCCGCCCATAAATAGATAGATATGAATATCTTAAGCTTTTGCATATGGATATTATTAAGTAACCCAATTAACTCATTTAAAATTATTTTCCCTCAAATCTCCTCTCTTCCCTCACCCATTTTTTTTGGTCAGATTCTTCATTTTGTCATGATGTTAACTATTTTTGTTTCATTATTATTATTCTTTGTTGGTTTTATCTTATTATTTTATTTTCTCTTAGTTTGTTAACTTGCTTATTTTTCAGCATTACTAATTTATGACAAGTTTTAGTTTCTTTTCCTACCTTTTTAAAATAAAATTTTAAATTTACATACAAAAACATGCTAGGGGTTCAAAATTTTTGGATTAAGTTTTTATGCTAACTTTTATAATACTTAGTTCAAATTTTTATATTCTTATTGTTCAATTATCAAATAGTATGTAAATTTGCGACATATAGTACGGATAGGAAAAAAATTGGTAATTAGACTTATTGAACATTATAAGTAAATATTTAAAACTAATGATAGGTGCAAGGGGTGGTATAAATTGATAACTTAGTTTACAAAAATGAATTTAAATGAGTTTACAGAAAGTTAGAATAAATGGGTTATAAATGGATGATTTGATTACCCAATTCATTTTTTAACTTACCCATTTATACCCATTTATACTTATTTAATTAAATGGATATAAATGGGTTGACTCACTTATACCCATTACCCATATTAATCAATCCAAATCCGTCCAAATCACCCATTTTGACACCTCTACATTGGAGTGATTTCTATACATTTATTTCTAGACTAGATCTACTGAAAATCGGAAAAAAAAAAAAAGATGGCAGAACAGGAAAAATGGAAAAAGTAAAACTAATCTAAAAGAGACTACTAGTACTAATCAATTGTTGAGCCCACCCAAATGTCAAAACCCACCCAAAAAGCATTTGTGACCATCCTCACTGAACGGATTAAGCCCACCAGCCCAATGACAATACCCACACACCACTCCAACCCAACGGCACCTCCACTCTCCACCAGTCCCCCTGGCTTCCCCGCCGCGATAACCCTTCTGCTTCGCCTTCTCCACCATTTGACCCCATGATTTTGGCTGCTGGCGGCTCCCGGTGGTGTTGAAAAATTGTGTTATTGTCTTTGACGAGGTAATGGAAAAGTGCGGCGTATTGTTCTGAGTAGAGGAAAGCTAAATTTTCAGTTTCATTTTTCAAGGAAGTCGTAATCGTGGATTTGGTTGGACTTTTTAGTTTGCGGGGAAAAGAAGTTTACAGGTAATTGAAATGAATAAGCTAATAGAGTTCGGGAGGAAAGCGATGTTCTATGTTAGGGTCCTTTCGGGCTACGAGGAGCGACGAATTCGATCTTACCGGTTGCAGCTTCAACAACGCCTCCAAAAGGTACCTTTCCTCTCCCTCCAGCTTGTTACAGTTTTGATTTGATTCTTCCTTTTTTTTTTCGGGTGCTGTTAATTAAGAAAAATGTGGTAGATAATTGTTAGAAATGTGCAGACATTTTGGTAGTCACCTTCTTTACGAATCTGTTGTCTAAAAGGGAAATTCGAAAGTTGTTAGCTTATTTGATGGTCCACTGCTACAAGAATGTGCTGTTGGAGCACTTTAGGAACATGATTAATGTGCTTAAATATGGATCCATTACTGCTCATGTGCTTAAATGTGGATGTCCTGGTGCTCAGCAGGCTGCTGCATCAGCAATCTGTAAAATTTGTGACTCCCATGTACTGGAAAATTTCGGTTAACGAGGCTGGTAGAGTTCATTGCTCAAAAACCACAGAGGGTGAAGATTATAACAGATTTTAGAATAAGTAGCTCCACAAACATTAAAATTTGATTCAGTGTAGCTGGTTGGATCCGCTGCTTGTTAAGATATTGTAAGCTAGAGCAAACATGACAAATCATGTTGTGGAACAAGCAGTTTCTAAGCACCACGGCCTCAAAATACTGCCACGAATTTTACATTCTTTGTCTTGCCTTGCTCTCCTAGAGCAAAAAAGGTAAGAAACTTTGATTTAATGTGGCGATTGGTTATTTGAAAGCTTAGTTAAATGGGCATTGTGGTGGCTGATAAGCTACTTGAGCATTTGAAGATACAGAAGTTGAAAAGCTTCTTATCAAAAAGTAGAATGGAAATGCAACATCCATGCCCAGGGAATTGTGTTTTGATATGCAGTGAAATTTACTAGCTTGAAGATGAATGCAATTGTTGTTTTTCATAGATATATAAATGTATATGTCATCATGGGTATCACTTTACTGTGTGGTTAGTGCTTATCCAAGTAATCATGAGGTTGTGTTTATTTGATCTTAAGCATGTAGAACCTGGTTTTATAGTCAGTGATGGATACTTCAGTGGTTCCATTTTGGTGGAAACTTTGATAGGCAGCGCAAATGAGGTAGCAATAGCATGTGGTGAGAACCTTTGCTATGAAGTTACTTTTTGAATATAGGATTTTCAGCTCTGCCAAATTTGCTTATGGAGTGCCCAAACTACGTTTTCCATGTTTACAGTCTCTGCCAAATTTCCTTTGCTTCAGGGATGGTTGTTTGTGGAATCCTCCTTTAGTCTTTAATTAATATGTCCCTTGTCGCATTTGGAGCAGGCCCAAGAAAGGAAGGAAGCTTTGAAACAGGTTCCTGAGCAAATAATTTTGTCTGAAGTCAAGCGAATGGTGGAAGATATGCAGGCATTGAATAAGAAGCTTGAAGAAACAGTGAGTTCTTTTCTCAACACCCTTTTTGTACTTAGTTTAACCATGACAATAATAGCATGGTTGTAACGACATTATTAGCAGCACCCTTTTCCCTTGGTTTATTCTCCTCCACATTTTTATATGCCCCCCTTGTTTTGTGACATCTTTTTACTTGATTATCTTTTGATTATTGCAGGAGGCTGCCATTGAAGATTATTTCAAGCCAATCGACAAACAGGCAGATATTATCATGAAAATGCAGCTCGAAGGAGAAGAGAGAAAAATGAAGGATATGATGCGTGCCATGCAACAGCAGGCTTTACTAGAGAAGGCTGAAGCCGAAAAAACTGCACCTGGTCAAACTACAGACATAAATCAACAAACGGAGGAGAAACAGCCTGCAAAACCATCTCATGCTGAACTGAGATGATTTGATATGCCTCTTTTGTAATTTCTTTAATAGACTTAAAAGTAAAAGTTTTTGGCCTCCTTTTTCAAATCTCTGTCGCCTGCTTGTATATTTTTATATGAATTGGCTGTGGTATTTAAAAAAGAAAGAAAGAAAGAAAGAGATTTTCATTACCCAGCTTGAATAATATAGGTGCCTATCTTGTGTACCGCTGATGTTAGAACCCTTAAAGAACAATTACTCATTAGTATGAACTGCACGTTATTCCTCGCTTAAAATGATCGATCTTGTTCAGTGTGGGATTGATGAATACAATTTCTGGTTCCTGACCTGATTATGTCGTTGTTACCTTGTCATTGATCTTCACATCGGTGTATTATGAGTAATCATGCCTCATGGTCTCGTGTTTTAGTGTTCAAGCTCAAGCAATTGTGTTGGCAGCAGCGCAGTGTGTTCTGCATCTCCACACTGGATATGTATGCTCATCATTGTTCTCGACTTACTTTAAAAACCTGTTTGAACTGCTATTTTTACGACATTTTGTAGGAAAATGTATTATAGCGATTTGATGTATGTGAGGTAAAAAAAATGATTGATTTGATATATGTGAGATAAAAAAGTGATTGGAAAATGTGTTCACGGAAATGTAAAAAAAATTTTGGCAGAAAATCACAATCTAAACTTGTATATCATGACACAGACATAATCCTATTTGATATAATTTCATCTCGAATCGTCTTCAATACATTAGCTGTGGACTCACAGAATTACGGTGCCATGGAACTCACTCTAGCTCTCGCATTTTATTCATATGCTACAGAGCTAAGAACTTGCAGCAAAAACAAATAAATTTTGACAAATAACTCACTATTCAAACAAACCAATATACTACTATTTGTGGAAGATTATCTCCAGATAAGAATCCAAAAAAAAATAAAAATAATCGTAAGCAGTTTTATGGTGCCATGATGTTGGAGTTTATTCCTTCCTATATGGTTGGAATTTGGACCTTGTATTTTGAAAAAACACAATGATTAATATGGTTATGACTTGTGAATCAGTGCCATCTAGGCATCTCCTAGGTTAATGGTTTGCAAATTGCTCCTTCATATACTAATAATCATACGTGAGGAATGATGATACATTAGATTATCACAAAGTATCTAATTCACTGACATAGAAAACATGGAGAAATTTTCGGTTCGTGAATTGGCAAGAATGGGTAGAGATGGACTGCAAAAATATGGTATGTTTGTTCCGGAGGAGGAGAATATCCGTTAGTAACATGTTTCGAAACCAAAGTATCGTAACAACCAATAATTTCGCCAACGGATGAGTATGCAGCTGTCTGGACCAGTGGTAGTTTAGTTTCCGAATTTTTCCCTTGACCCTTTGGATTCTCCCCCGGCCCCCAGTGCAGAGTAAGAGTAGGTATAGCTCAGTCTCGAACACCACCAAATTTCTAGCAAGTTAGATTGTGAATCAAATACAGGTACATATACCTAGACCTAGTACCAAATTTATCGATAATCCATTTAGATTGTGAATCTAAATATACTGCATGAATCCCTTATTCCGTCGTATAAATTGTAATAAAGCTATGAGCTAATGATATTTAGGGATAGTTGGCAAACTGTACCATATGTTCAGTTGGCAGTACAATCAAGCTAATAAATGAAGTGAGAAATTGTAAGTATCATCGATTCGTGCGGCATAACAATCAGCAACTTGAGGTGAATTTTCGGCTTAGAAAGGTAGAGCTGCTGCTGGGTCTGTTTTTGTTTCCCTTTTGCTGAATGGGACTACATTAATTGCAGTTGAGAGTTGGGACTTGAGACGGATTGAAATATATGGAATGGGTAATCAATCATTTTCCGAATTGAAGGAAGCAACCAAAAAGCACGGGTTGCAAGAATTTAGTCTTAGTCGAACTACCTCTTGACCTCTTTTACTACTCGTCATTACTCAGATGACAGCTACCGGTACCATAATCAAATCCCCACTGCTCTAATCACTAAGGCAAGACGTCAAGGTTCAAAGCTGATCGTCCCTTCGTTTTCCCAAGAACAAAAGGATCGAGAAAAATGAATACCTAAAGAATTTGTCAACGATCCATTCGTGGTTTTCATATTTAATAAAGATTTTTCTTACCGATAAGGATGAATACTTGGATCTATTCCAAAATGCAAAGAAACTTTGTTAATTGTTTAAAATTTTTATTTTGCTGTAGAATTTGGCGGACAGGGCTAACCCCTTTTTGGGTTTGACAAAAAATCTTCACAACTGAGGTTAAAGAAGAGACTTGGGAGGCTTGAAGCCTTGAACAAACCCTGAAATGAAATCTGGGTGTGGACTGTCGGAGGTGTCCTTTTCCCAAAACCTCAAATCACCATCCCGGGCCATTTTTTCCCTTGTTCACGAAACAGCTATAGAAACATTCAGCGCTTCCATGACATGCAAATTAAACAATAGGTCAGCAAATATTTACCACCTAATCTTCAGCATGAAATCCACCAGAAGGCTTTATAAAACTGGCATTATTAATCACTCAAGAAGCTACAATTATACACAACAGTTGTTTTCAATCATTTTCCTTTTGCAGTAAAATGTGATTGATTATCTAGATTGGTCAGCAGTTGAGTTAAAGCTTAACCAATCCTATATTTTTCTAGCGTGTGAGTTTTATAAATTGATTTTTTTTTACAATGACATTGTATGCATTAGCGAGTCTAAAATCTAAATGGGGTACCTATAATTATCATAAGAAACCTCGTTGGAGGTTAGTGTAGCTCCACTATTTTTGATTTTTCTTTGCGGGTTACAATTCTATAAAGAGTTGTAGTACGAGAAGAGGTAGTACAAGAAGAGGGAAAGCGCTTTGGTTGGCAGAAATTTTGCTAATTCCTACACGAAATTGCACCCAAACTTTGGACGTGATGCGCTTGCTTTAGATTTTACAAGAAATTTAAATTGGTTGCTTATAAAGTTGGGTTTTGCTTAGTTGAAACTTGCATCAAAAAAGTCCAAATTAGGGTTCGGTTCCTACCCCAATCAATTCCAGAGCTAAAAGAAAGGTTTGATGTAGCAATTCAAGCTTTGAATTACAGAAACAAAGTCAGCAGTTACCAGTGTTCCGTCAGTTACTTGTAGACTAGGAGGGTATTGTAAATAAAATAACCAAAATTAACTTTTGGTCATCCTAATAATGCTACAATATTACTTGTGTTAAAAGTTTCCAAATGAGAAAAAAAAAATGTAATTCCAATAGAGCAAGTCCAGCATACTTTTCATCAAATCTTTTGCAATAAAGTATGCTACTCCATTAACTATAAAGGAAAAATTCAAATTGCTGCCAATTGAAACATGTCCTTTGGAACAGTACATAATCCACCCCTTGATTTTAATCCTTTACAGTGCTTTCCAAAGAAACTAAAATGGATTCTCTATAAGTCCACAGTATCCAGTAATCAAACAAAACCCTTTACAACATTCTATGTCCGGTCATATATGACAGGCGGTAATTAATCCACAAGTCAACTTGTTGTGAGTTATTCTTGAATATTCAAAACAATTACTTGCAGAAATGAAATACGATTAAACATGAAAAAATCCCTCCAAGATCTTGTTGTGAATGTGCAATACAGATACCAAGCACGGCATGGATCACAACTATGCAGTGTTAGATACCAGCTGCAATGCAATGTCTCGGTATGCCATCTAAAATTTTGACCTAGCAAGCACTCCTATGCCAGTGTTTTACTACTAATTTTTTTTTTTTTTTGTCAATTAAAAGGGCCTGGCCCCACTTCAGGCCCCAACCCTTATTTGGGTTGTTGGGTTATTCCCCATTTTTGTTACAGGGTTCGAACTCTAATGGATGCTCTAACTAGAGACTACACCACCAGGTCGGCTACCTTGGAAGGGCTTTTACTACTAATTCATTTGTCAATTATTTGGTCAAGTTCTATTCTCAAGCTTGAAGATTTTTCCAGAAATTTTGAACTTAGAATTTTCGATAACCTTTGATCAAATGACTAGTGTTAGCTACTTACACACTCGTGTCTAAAGTCTTTGGCCAAATTATCGAAAATGTGTCATTAAATGTTTGTTCGAATTAACGTGAACGTCTTGACTTTGTTTCAACATAAGCATTAATCAGAAGCCTAATTTTCTTCATCTATATTTGGATTGACGCAATCATTCTCCTTTAATGTTGTGTTAGCGTTTGGTAACCTTCTGTATAAGTGTCATTAAATGTTTTGTTCTAATTGTGCCAAACTGTTAGAGGTGATACATGAAGCAATTATAGGTGACCTCTGATTCATTTTCGTTTGGATTGCTATTCTTAAGAGTTTTTAAAAAAAATATGTAATGATTTGATATATGTAAAATAAAAGGTTATTAAAAAATGTATTAATGAAAAACATAAAAAATTTTCTACAATTCAAACAAGGCATAGCTACAATCCGAAAATTACAATGACATTCAACCCTCCTTAATCTCATCTGCTTGTAGGATTAGTACATTATACATATTCTGATCGAAGATTTATGATCCTAGTTATCCATATAATATGGAGTTTAATATCCTGTTTTTCTTTTATTATATACTCATGATCATATGAATCTCTTATATATATTTATTTTGGACTACAAAATCTAATTTTCTATTCCTGTCTTCCCCAATAACTAGGATCAGTCACATGGTTCAATTTATTCTACAACCATAATTTTTTATTCCTAGTTAATTTTTATGTTTTTATATTTCGGGTGACTGCAGGCTGATGAGGCTAGGAAGCGATTTTATTTTATTTTTTTTTAGTTTCTAAAGTGATCCGAGGGACTTCTGATGTTTCACAATCCCTGTGAGTGCTTTTTCCCCTTACATAAATAAATCTTCACTCACCTCAAATGGGTCAAAATAAAGGTGTAATAAAGAGTGGGATAAGAAGTGTATAATAGAAAATCCAAAGCCAAAAAGCTAAACTAATGGAAATAAAATTTCTCAAAATGCCAGGATTGCCAAAGATTTAGTCAAATTTTTAGCATCGACATATTTAGTCCTCAATTATCTGGAAACGGGTCTAAAATAGTCTAAATTGAAACGAGAGATCAAATCTAAACATGCCAATCATCTAAAATCCAAAGTCACATTACCTTGGAAAAAATCAAGAAATGGAAAATCAAACTTCGTTTGCTACATATGCATTGTTCATGTAACGAGGAAGTCTTGATCTAATGATTAAAATTGAAATCTCAAACATAATGGTTATAAATTCCAATCCCCTATTCTTCTCTGCGTCTTAAATGCCACCCCTTCCTTGTTAAAAAAAAAAAAAAAAAAAGCGTTGTGCGTACTCGAGCCTACGTGAATATGCTTGTTACGTAATTTAGTTCACATAATAGCTCAAAATCGGGGAATGGTATAACAGAAACATAATTTAGACGTCAATTATAAGCAACCTGTTATGGTTTCATTTTCCCACAGCACTGATTTCTTCTGTCAAACGAAATACTATTCCTTAATTATCGCATGTGAAAGATTAATTCCAAATTAGACAACCCGAAGCAGATCACAAAACGATATGAAGTGTGTATTGTAATTCCTTTAATTCGAACAGGAAACTAGGATTACTTTTTGTATTTTTTTTTTGTTTTTGTTATGGTGTCATTTACAAGTACAAAGAGAATTTACTCTGCCTGCCATTGCCCCAGCTAACTCATCAGTTAAAGTGCAGCTACCACTTCAACAATTTATGAGATCAGCAAACTCAAGAGTTGAAAGTAGGTTCTTCAACACCAGTTGTGTATGAAACATGAATGCAACCATCAATTTCTTTTGTACCCAAAAAGCCAAAAAAGATCTATGCCAAATTCATTCATGCAGAACGTGTGTTTCCTATCCACCTGCCTACCATCATTCATTCATTCATCATATCTATTGAAAGAGTCATTAGGTCAACAAAATTTTGAGACCTAACGTAACCAAAAGCTATGTGCTAATAGTATACCGTTGAAGATGTAGGTCACCAACACATGCATTGTTGAGCCAAAAACGTAGGCTGACCAACATCCATCCAAAGTCCAAATTGAGGAAATTATTCTAGTATGTGTATATTATAACATCTTCCAACTGTTTTACAGCTAACAAGTTCCATGGATTAGAGTTAAAAAAAAAAAAAAAAACTACCAAAAGTAAGAAAACCCACTAGAGTGCATTCCACAAAAAGCCCCAAAAAAAATTTTCAAAAACAAAAAAAAAATCCAAAAATACAAGATAGCAAATTTCCCGCCATACCAAGTTTTACAATTTTCTTGGATCGTTAGTAGCCGTTTGGATTTTGGAACTTACCGCCTCTTGTTCTTGCTTCCCAGTAACAAAGAGAAGAAAAACAGAATCCTAAAGAAGAATCCCCATGCAATGGTGATCCAAAGGCAAGCCCACTTGGTGAGATCAGTGACTCCTTGCTGCTTCAATATGTCCACGCCGGTGGTCACGCACGTGGAGCTCGTGATTTTCACGCCAAGGGTGTTGCTCATGCTCGCCAGCAGCTTTATCTTCAGCGAATCCGGCACGGCTCCCAGCGGGGTGCTGTCGAATATCTGGATCCCCCTCACGAAACATTTCGCCGGATCGTCGAATTCGTTCTGCAAAACGGCTTCGTATGGATATTTCACCAGGGAAATGTAGTGGAACCATATCCAGTAAGGGGGGATTCTGTCCCGGTTAATGAAGAAGCCGCTGAAGAGGAGGAAATATGCTAATATTGCCACCACAATGGTGTAGCCAAGCATCACATGAGGGACCACTCCGGACAGGAATGTGACGAAGGAATTGCCGGCCCAGAAGGAAGCCAAGATTATAGCGAAGTAGAAAAAGAACCCCGAAGTTCCTCCGTCCAGCCCCACCGACCAAAAGGTAATTGCAGCAAATGCAAATGAGAGGAAAATAAGGGCAGGCAAGGAAACCAATGCGTGAGAGAGACAATAGGAGATCCTTCTATAAGCGTTGTGAGCAGTTTCCCTCATGAAAATGTACCTCTCCTGAAGGAAAACTGGCAGTGCATCGGCGCAAGTATAGAAGGTCGTAGACATGGCGAAGGCGAAAAACCCTAGCCTTTCTTGAATCCCTTTGGGAGAGTTGTCCAATCGCCAAAACATGGTAGCCAAAATGAACCCCGTCACCATAACTGCTCCGCACCTAATGCCAAAGAGCTCCGGCATCCGCCGCGAGTTGGTGAATGATCTTTTTGATAAAACTGCCATTTCAATCCAAAATGGATTTGCATATCTAGGAACCATGGAAGTTGGACTAGCATCAGTGTTTGTAGCACCTGACACCAATTTCCCCCTCGAAATACTGGCACTTATAGCTTCCTTCAATGACAATCCATGCGTCGGAGATGATTCCACATTTCCGGTACCAGCAGTATTAGTACCTCTCTTCATATTTTGCCACGTTCTGTTGAATTCAACCAAACTTCTAGTCCCTCCTGGGGAGCCCTCGAGCTCGCGAATCAGATCAAGTGCAAATTCAGTCCGATTCTCATTTTCAGGAATCGGATGGCCGAAATCAGCAAAAAATTGCGGCAGATTAGTTGGAGGACCGCTGTAAACAGTGTGCCCGCGGGACAGAAAGATCAGCCTGTCCAACAGGCCGAGAATTCGATAGCTCGGCTGATGAATAGACATGATGACGATACTTCCGCTCTGAGCAATCCTCTGCAAAACTTTCACCACCATGAATGCACTGGTGGAGTCCAGCCCCGAGGTCGGCTCGTCCAGGAAGAGGATTATAGGATCATGAATGATGTCTATTCCGATGGAGACTCTCCTCCTCTCCCCGCCAGAAACGCCGCGGTGGCCTTCGTCTCCGATCACCGTCTTGGCGGCGTTTCGGAGGCCTAGTTGATCAATTAAGGCCTGAACTCTCATTTGCTTCTTGGATTTCGAGAGAGTTCGTGGGAGGCGAAACTCGGCCGCGAACATTAAGGTTTCCTCGACGGTGAGCATGGGGTAGAGGAGATCGTCCTGCATGACGTAAGCAGAAATGACCTTGAGCAGCCTCGACTCCAACTGCTCGCCGTTGAGAGTGATGGTTCCTTTCAAACTCTCCTTGGCTATGCGATTGGCCAATGCATCGATGAGAGTTGATTTTCCAGATCCAGACGCGCCGAGCACCGCCATGATTTCGCCGTCACGCGCCTCGCCGGAGATGTCGTTGAGGAGAACTTTGGTCTTCGTGAAGAGGGTCTCTCCGTCAGTAGGCTCGGTTGCAGTCGTGGTGGCAGGAAGATGGTGGCGGCTGCGGCTGAATATAGCAGGCAGGCCCATTTTCCGGCTGATTTTGACGCTGTAGGTCAGGTTAGTGAAGGAGAGCACGAAGGGAAGTGATCGGGGCTCCATGCCGGGGTCGCTGAGGTCGAGAACCTGGTGCACGGGCGTCTCGTCACCGGTGGCTTCCTTGCGAGCATCGCCGACGCGCTTCAGAAGTTGTCCAAGCGTAGGCGAAGGAGACGCGCCCGCAGCGGTCATCTGCACGGTCTGCCTCCGATCAAACGTCGGCATGCAGTCTCTTACGGGCGATATGTTTTCCGCAACTATTTTCGACATTTTTTCTCTTAACATTTAGCAATAGATATAGAGTTCCCCTGTATATATATATGTATTCGCTGAGAGTAAAAGAGAGCGAGCTATATATATATATATATAAATATAAATATGGGGAAGCAATTATAGAGAAGGCGAAAACATATGGGATGAATAGAAGAAATGTTTGAGCTGTCTAAGATTGATGGTTGGTCGTCATTATGGAGTATAAGTAGGCAAACTGGCAAGTGAGAAAGGAAAATGAGCAGTACTGCTAAGAAACTGTCCTAAGAAAATGGCTAGTGTGTGACTGCGTGTTTTTTTTTTTCCTTCTTTTTTGAAGGTTTAGCCAACTTTTCTTAATGAGTTGTATGGCTGCGTTGGGGTACGTAGGAAATGCATTTATGGGGTTGCTTACTTATACGTACGTTTGGAGAGTAGAGTAGACTTGATTTGTGTCAACAGGTGTGCTGTGGATTTATAGTTGGGATTTGAGGAAATTTTGGAAGAATAAATTACTAGTTTACTTTACTTGAAGGAGGAATGGAGGTAGAATTCAATTGTTTCTTGTGGATAGGGTTAGGGGTTTGTGGGTGGGGAGAGGGAGGGTGGGATGGGTGAGGTGACCTAAATCTCCTAATCTTTCATCTACACGTCTGGTTTTACAAGAGGGAGGGAGTTTGGGGGTGGGGTACGTGGAGGGTTACTATTTGGTGGGGTGATACCACGTGGGATTTGGGGATTGTTTTCTTTGTTTATGATGCCATCCATGCTGCCTTTGGTGTCATAGAAGGTAGGTGTGGATGGTAATCTACTGTTTGGAGTTTGCTATAGAAATGTATAGATTTACTGAGGAGTTTGGTCTCCAAGTTACAAGCAATGAACATATATATGTTCACAAAATTAATATTAATATTAATATTATTGTGTGCTATGCAATTTCTTCTAGACGAGGTAACAATCCAGAACCTTTTTTTTTTTTTTTTACTTTCCTTTTTTGACAAGGATTCAGGAGTCCAAACACGTTAAGTAATATTTATTTTATTTTTATAAATTCTACCCTTTCCCAATTAGAAAAAAAATTTTAAAAAAAAATACAATAATTAGAAGGTAATACATATATATATATAATTAGCATTTAACGGAAAAGGTACTGGTTCACTTCAGAGGGTTTCTTCCGACACACTCGGAACTGTTTTTTAGGTAAAAAATAAAAAGCTTAAATACTGCCCCCCAAAAAAAAAACACATAATAGATATGTGGAAGAAGCTTTAATAGCGCCTAAATATCATTCCCCCCATATCCAGTGGATTAGAAATTACCATAAATAAAGTTGCCAAAACTAAAAATTTTTCAAAAGAGCTTTCTTGAACGTCAATAGGCAATGATAAGTATATAGATGATTTGTAGTTTAACGCAAAATGTTTTGAAAATTTTTAAGTTTGGAAACAGTTGCATCGGTTAATCAAAATTGTTGGCGAACTCTAGACCGTATTAAACCGGAATAATCAATGAAGGAGGGCGACTGATTTCATTTTCATCAAAAGGACGCAAATATTTTACAAGTGAAACCAAAACCATGCATTTGGACAAAAACCAAGGTCAAAGTCTTATGGTTGAAGTTATATGGCCATTAATTAATGGTCCGACCAGTCCAAGAGTTCAATTCGCATTTATTTCTTTTCTCAGCACGTAACGTAACAACTCTTCACAAAGAAAACGATTTAAGTGATGTTTATAGTTTTCCAAACCAAAAGAAAAAAAAACACTAATTGATTTTTGTGATCTGCTCAGAGTTCTTTCGCACGTCTTTTATTTTTCTTGTTTCAGTTTATGAAAGACTAGAAATATCATATTTATCTTCCCAAATTTGTGGATTATATCATATGGAACAAAATCCGTTCAACATGAAATCTAACTCTACTTGCAGTTGTTAATTTATTCAAAAGATAGAGAGAGAGGGGAAAAAAAATGTACATGTACTTGAGATAACAATGATATGATAATTCTTTTGTTTTCCATTGGACAAGGTTACGGGGACCAACGATTTTCTTTTTTTCCCTGTACATATTGTATTAAAAGTTTCATTTTTGTCCCGTATCATAGAAGCCAAGAATCATAACAAATGTGTCTTGCTAAGCGAGTTTAACAAAGTTCTACCTAAACTAAAAGTAATAGCCATAGCCAGTAGAATCTCCAAGCTTGGTTAAAGTTAAGCTCGATTTTAAAGTGAAGGCTTAAAGATAAGCTCGATTCTAGAATGAAGGTTACCTGATCATGTCTAGCTTTGATGAATCTTGTTCTTACTCCTTCCTTTCTTTGAAGTGCTATCAGAATGGATTTACGCAAACAAAACATATATATATATATATATATGTGTGTGTGCGTGCGCGCGCTTTTCTGCTATCTGAACAAGTAAAAATTTAAAAAAGAAAAGCAATTAAAAAAAATTGTAAGATTGATATTACTTCATAAGATATTAGTTGTAAAGTTTGAAATGTTCTTGAGTACTAGGGGCATTTCTGGATATTACGAGTCCCTGTTGGCATTTGGTGAAATATAAAAAGGGGATTAAAGGCCTCATAAGTTGAATTCCATCCAATTCAAACCAAATCATGTAATTTTTATTATATTTAGTGCGTAGAGTTTTAGTGTAATTATAAGTTTAGTTGTATGAGTTGATAAATTTAAATTTAATCTCAAATTATACGAATTTACATTAAGGGTCTGTTTGGTTGGAAGTAAAATGTTTTCCTTGGGAAAATATTTTTCGTGGAAGTAATTTTCCATGAAAATCATTTCCCTTTCATCATTTTCAGGTGTTTGGTTAGCTTATTGAAAATATTTTCTTACTTCATTTTTCTGGTGTTTGTTTAACTTTTGAAATATTTTCACTTTTATCTCTATCTTTACTTTCTACACATTATAACTACATACTTCTTCCCATGCAAAATAAGAAAATTTATCTCATTGTTTAACTTTAAAAAATCTTGGAGAAATGTATATATGAATAAAAAATATCTCCTTAAGCAATAAACAAATTGCTGGCCATTTAGTGTCAAATATCAATCACATGCAATGCTTATTGTGACATATATCTTGCACTTTCACTACTGAAAGTTTCTCTAGAAAAGAATGTCCCTATTATACATAATTAATTACTAGCATAGGATGAGCAGGATGAGGTTTTTTTTTATTTTGAATATACTAGGGGGAGGGTTGGGTGGTACGGGGGAGGGAGTGTAAGAAAGAGGTCTTGGGTTCGAGTCCTCCTGTTAACACTAAAAAAAAAAAAAAACATACTACAAGATGTTTTCAATAAGTTTGGAACATACTACAGGCGGGATGCATGCATTTCGGAAAACAACTTCAGTAAGTTTGGAAGGGAAGTTGTTTTCCATAAGATGAGTGAAAATATTTTACATAAGAAAATGTTTTCAGTAACTTTTGTGCAACCAAACACGGGAAATTAGGAAAATATTTTCCTGGAAAACATTTTCACCCGAAACAAACGGACCCTAAAAGTTATAAAAGTTACAGAAATTGATTCGAATTAAGCAAAATTCAACTTATGAGACCCCTTATCGTATAAAAAGAACCTCTTGAGAAGTAGAATTTGGAAGTTTTACCAAAAAAAAATAAAGAGAATTTGAATATATCTTTTATAGTTAGAATCTCTATATAGGTTGAAACCTCAGAATTTAGAAGTCCTGAACTTCAATCTCCTTCCCCCTCCCACTTTTAAATCCTATCTCTCTTTCCTTGTTGGAAACTTTTTTTTAAAAAAAAAATAGAATCTCTGTATTTTTTTTATCATACACTTACAAGTTGCAGATTTTTTTTTGGCATCTTTTGATAATCTGACAGCCGATCCAATTAACTTAATTAGCCTAACTTAAAAACGGCAAGTAATCAACAAACTGCAAGTCAATGGCTTTTGTGAATAACCAAATACCTAAACCATAGATTATCTAATTTAACTTCTTTGTTATATCTTTATCCACCAAAAAGTTGCTTTTTAGTATCTTACAAGTTACACCATAGAAACTGCAAAGTATCCCACCCTTTCATTGCCAAAATAGCAGTTGCCCAAATTTAGCAGTTTCCTACTTGCTTTTGCTTTGCAAATTAATACATTTAATACCCCTCTTAAGGATATAATTAAGTTTTACCAATTCTACACTGCTACGTGACAAATGCCTGTGCTGCCTGAACTATGCTTTAGTTGTTAAGAGTTCTTTTAGGACACAAACTTTGACATCATCCAAACAATTAGGCACAAACTTTGACACTGTCTCTATCTGAGAAATTTTGCATTAGATGAACTGACCAGAAGTTTAAAGAAAATAACAGTAACAGGAAAATCTACTTCAATCAAATGCAGAAAGTGGTAAAGCCCACACCAAGATTTTCTGTATAGACATCGACATGTATTTCTACCTCATTCAAATACATCCTGACTCAATATCAACGACATTAAGTATGAACTGAAAGTTGCCTCTGATTTAAATGAAGTAAAAGAGAGCTTTTGATTAGTGAAAAGATAATGTTAGTCCAACTCTCCCTCTCTCAAGTTGAGCTTGAAAATTCCGATACCCGAAAATAGTTTCAGGAACTAAAGTCTCGCGCTAGAGTTCATAGGTAATCTTACGAGGAGCTTACACTAAAATTAAACTCTTTCTTTGATCCCTTAACGCAGATAGGACCAGGAAATTACTTGGCAAGTGATACACAAAAATCAACTTAACCCGGCATTTCACAATCTGCCAGCATTTTGGGGAGCAGTACTAGGATCAGCCTGTTTTTATACTTTGGGGGTGAGTTCATCGTGCTATACGGTGCCAATTTAATTGTCTGCATTTAATACAGTCTAAGAAATCAGAATAACGATTAATTATGACTAAGGAAGCATGAAGAACTAAAGGCCAGCACTACAAAGTTATTGAATTTTCTTCCTTCTGCACTTTTTGGTACGTAAAAGGTCGGCGGTTAATGCAGATATTATAGACTACAGGGCGGTCTGGTCAGGTCCTACCAAATTGCTAGCTAACTCACCTGCAAAGCAAACGGCATCTAAAACCCAAGTCAATCTAGAAGAATTGAAGGTCATGAATTGTGCTTGCTTGAGCCTTGAGCAAATAAGCAATCAAGGACTGGGAAGTGGGAATGGCTGTCCCTGATCACAAATTCGACTCCTTGGGTCGAAATCTCCCATTTTCTTGGGGGTGCTTCTTTGTTTTTTCTTTCTCCAACAAAACCCCTATGGGAGTTTCTCACTTTGACGACGAGTTTTTGGAGCTCAAAATGTTATCCTTTTGCCAATCTGTAATTATCTAAAATTTGAGTATTGAGTGCTCGTGCGTTAATTCACCAGGCAATCATAAATTTTGACTAAATGGCAAAACTCAGGTCGGCAGAAATTGCGACTATACAAACTTTAACTGGACAAAGATTATTGATATGTAAAAAAGTTCACCCTAAACTCGTTACTGTTTAAAAGTTGATTGTCGCATAAGATTAATCCCACCATGCAATAGAAACATCTGTTTGCCTTTTCATTCGTTCAGGAGTAATTTGTCTTCTTCTCAAACTCTGACAAGAGGAAAGGAATGTTGATTCCCTCGAATGTAACAGACCGAGAGAAGCTACTTTCGTTTATCCGGTGAATTCTTTGTTGCACATGCAGGCAGAATTGGAACTCTTGGAGCCTACCATCTCGATGCCATATGAATTCAGATTTCAGTGAAAGGGAAAAGGGGGCCTCAAAACGCACACCCTTCATCCTAACTCGAAACGTAACTGCATATTGCAGTGAATATTTTTAAACGACGACCGTGCATTTGCCCAAAACATTTGCTCCAGACATTCAGAAACCTCCAAAAAAAACCATTGCTGTTTCTTGTGATGCAATGTCTATTCACATCATGTGAAGCTTTTACGTATGATAGGACTTTGACAATGAAATTCGTGAAATACCTCATTCAATTTGTAAGATAATGACTAAATAAAACCTTTCTTTTTCCCCTTTCCCCGAATAACTAATGGAATCAGTCGTTGATCCAAGGAGCTTTTCACAACAGTAATTTTAGGCTTTTGGACAGCCCGTAAGTTAAAACAACACCGACCAAAAGAATTGAATCCCATTCAAGGACCACTTGCTCTACCACAACAAAAAACTTCCACTCGGCCACAAAGGTACTTCTCCTTGGCCTAGAAAGATCACCGGTAGGTCCTTCACTGGCCCATACAATACAAACATACCAAAATTCGTCAAGGGAATTCATTCCACATGAATCATGCTCCTCCTTTTACCTTGCCAGCAAGAAACCGTGATAAACCCAAGCACAAGAACTCCCTCATTTTCATCCTCTCTCCCAGCAGTAACATTGCAGTTGTCATTAAGTAATAACGAGTAGACAAGATACTACAAAATACTAACAGAAGATTTTGCGTAACTGCTACGCCCTTTCCCAAAATCAGCAAAAGACGTGCGCTTGGACGAAAGCATGCACATGCACAACACTCCTATTGATTAAGGCTTCCCCGCTGTATAATGGCACCTACTCCGACTGGAATACTGAAGAAATTCTGCCTATTTACAAGTTTCAAAGATTCACAGGAATAATGGGGGGGAAACAGTGACAAGCAAAATTGAATGCTAGAAGAGATCAGACTGACAAAACGCACAAAAATTAAATTGTACATTCAATGGACGTGGGCAGATAGGCAACCAAAAGCAACATTAATGTAACCTTCCCCCCAAAAATAATGCATCCAAATCATGTATTTTCAACAATGATACTTCCATAATAGAACAAACAAGATATTGCAAGAGAAATACAACTACCAGCAAGGCTTAATCGTCTATAAGTCACCAAACATCATTAAACTTGGCATAATAACTCTGCATGTCACCGCTAGTTAAGCTCAATCCTGTGCAATTAACGGACACAATCCTAGTAAACAGCTCAACTCAGACAATAAGAGAGAACCAAGAATGGAACCATCAACTAGCCAAAAAGAGACCCTCAAATTAAATTTGATCCTCTGTGAAGTTCACCGCGAGATCCCAATAGTGAGAAACCCCAGCATCAGAAAAAATCTTGCGAGCTGCAGCCTCAGTCCGGCATTCATGAATAGAAAACCTATTAAAACTTGGTTTAACAACACTCCCTTGCCACACCAACATGCACTTGTTAGCAGGTGTATCACCATCGTCTTCATCTTCATCTTCCCCTTCATTTTTCACCGCTGCTGCCCAATCTATGCGCCTTAGCATAAGCTTCCCATATCTCTTGATTGATTTGGGGCAACCTTCCACGACCACAACACTGATACCATCAGAAATTACAGCACATCCAGTCAATCGGTTCTCATGAGCATTAGCATCAACCTTAAAACGAGCTTGTGGATGTGACAGATAATTAACTTTGTAAACAGAGACTATTATCTCTGCCTTATCTGGGTCATCAAAAAGCTTCCTCTCTTTCTTTTCACGACGCTCAGCAGGAGTGAGTTTACGTGCAATGTTTCTGTCGATATGAGCTTGTTCGCGCTCAGCTGCAGCACTTCTGATTTCCATTTCAAGTTTGGTAGGATCTTGGGTAGCTTCCGATCCTAGAACTTTCATGAGATTGCTCATTTTAACTTTCGGTTTTGGAGGCTCTAGGAGGCCTTGCCTAATCATCTCCTGTTTATCTTTCTCCCTTGCCAGACGCCGCTGAGTGCGAAGTTTCTTCTGCTCCTTCTTTGTTAGCTTTAAAGGTTGAGGTGGGGGCGGTGTTGGTTCAGCAGGAGGCTCAATTGGACGAGGGTGTTCAACGTAGATGGTGATTTTCTCCATTTTGAGTTTCTCCATTGGTAAGTTACCATCACTGATGTGGCCATAACTACCAGACTGTAGAATAGGCACATCCCTAGCAATTTAAGCAAGCAATTTCAGCATGAGGCAAAGATGAAAAATAAGAACTCTAACAACATAACAAAACCAGAACAAAAAGAAGCAAACAACCTGAAGTTGCAATTTTTCCCAGTATATTAATTCTTTCTCTGATATTTATACAGAATTGATACAGTTGGAATGCCCATTTCCAACCACCTTCAGATATGCAAATAAAACAAAAGGAAGGTAGCATTCCCCCAGCGGATTCCCACCCCAAAAAAAAAATTCAATGTCTTTAAGAGGTTCCAACTACTGATTTTCCTTTTCTAGGTAATTGTAGGCAGAGATGAAGAAATTTATAGAACAGTTATTCTGCATCACCACCATCATTGAAGCTTATGACTTTAAAAAAGAAAATGTAAAATTTCCACATAGTTCAGCTCCTCTAGGCGTATTAAGTACCTCAAAATTCGAACCAACTAATACATGCTGGATACAAAAATGGTGAGGCAGAAAAAAGCCCCAAAGTCAAAAAACAGAGTACAAAATAACCAAACTCCACAATAAAAATACCAGCAAATCCTATTTTTCCAATTAGGAAAAACGGTACCAACAAAAACAAGATTTTAGAAGGTATCGAAGTCATGCAGTCAGAACTTTCAACTCACCACCACTCAGTTTCTGGAATAGTTTCTTTCTGCTTCTCCTTGATTATCACCCTCTCTGACACTTCAATCAGATTAGGATTTATATCAGGCTCAGCCTTGGCCTTAGCCAACTGTGCTTGCTTTGCCTTCAACTCTTTTGCTCGAGCTTCTCCAAATTGACTCTACAACATCAAATCACAAAAAGAATGAGAACTCGATTCAAACTCATGGAGGAAATTAACAACAGAAACAAGCCAGGCAGCTAAGAAGGATTACCTTTAACTTAATTATCTCTGCATCTTTCGACCATTTGCCTTCCTCCACAAACTGGAAAGTCATTCTCTTGGGCCTCAAAATCTTATTTTTGTTAATACCCATACTTGGATCAAAATGAGGATTTTTCTCAGGATCAACTTCCAACTCAGGTTTCAGAATCTGGAAAGCTTCTTTTTTCTGCTTGTTGATGTTGACCTGGAAAGACCCAAATTGCATAGATTAAATGCAGAAACCTTTTAAGGATTCGGTGTTAAATCAAAAATAAAAGAACTGACAAGTGATCATCACCCAAGATCGGAGCATATAACATACCTTCAGTGTACTCAAACTATTTACTTTAGGCACATTAACTACATTCCCATGTTCATCTATTTCCCTTCCCAAAGCATCCAAACGTAGCACGGGTGCTTTGGCAGGCTTTGGCTGGATTGAAACCTCTGGTGGCATCTGTCCAGGGAACATATTAATAAGAGGAGCAAATTCTGGATCCTGTCGAAATCCCATTTTAGCAGCAAGCTCTTGGGCTTTTTTAACAGCTTCAAATCTCTCATGATTGAGTCCAGGAAGATGAGGCAAACCAATTGAAGCAGCTGCAGCAGCAGGTAAAGTTGAAGCATTCGGCGTTGCTCCAGATGTTACCATGCTAGAAGATCTTACCGATGCAGCAGGAGTTGGAAGTATTCCTGAACTACTAGAAGGAGCTATGTGACCCTCATTTGGTCCCAACTGCGGAGTACTCTCTCTAGTTGCCCCAGTAGCCTTGTTTAACTACATAAAGAAATTGAAATTGTTTAAAGCCGATACCCAATAAACATCAGTAGATTATATGAAATTCTTTTATAGCCAAGAATGACACCTTTCCTGCCCTCTCTTGCAACTGTTTGTAAACCTTTTAAATTATATTTGTGTGCCTCTGTGTGTGTGAGAGAGAGAAACCTCTGAATTATCAAGAGAACAGCACTCACTTCTGTGGTCCACTTTTTAAACCATCCTAATTAAAATTGACAATGTCATGTAATTCAGGACTCACATAATCCTTTCATTACTAATCTATTAATTCAACCAATTCATATTCAATGAACAAGTCTCCAAAATGCACCAAACATGTATTGTCGTTGAATGCTTTGACAGTGCAGAAAAACATAAAATACGATATATTCTATGAAAACCGTAAACTAAACACATGGCAAGATTCATAGCTACTCACCAAAGGGATCTTCCTAAGCTTTTCTGCAAGCTCCTTCTGCATCTTAAGAGCTCTTTTTGCTTTATCTAAAGCATCACGAGACAAGCCCCCAAGCTTTCCAGCATCTGAAGCTGTTCCATCTGTACTGGATTTCCCAGGAACCTCATGAGATCTGTTAATATTAACTCCCTTATTTTCATTTGTGGTAGAAATTGAAGATACCTTGGTAGCAGGAGAATGATTATGATACAAATGGGATTCAGGCAAAGTGGTCGATGTCATCTCAAATGATTCCATTGCACCACCCTGTACGATAAAAAAAAGTCAATTCAGAAATTAAAGTACGAACCACGACATTACAAACAACAGCCAACGCAATATATATTTTTCACCCAGTAGGCAAGGGAATAATTGCTTAAGAAAATAATATCCTACATACATAGTTCGTATGCAAAAAAGATGTGAATACACAATACAGTTCATAAAAATGACAAAACAGAAGAAACAAGCCGAAGTAGTACGACTAGCAAACAGAAAATAATATCCTACATACATAGTTCGTATGCAAAAAAGATGTGAATACACAATACAGTTCATAAAAATGACAAAAACAGAAGAAACAAGCCGAAGTAGTATGACTAGCAAGCAGAGAATTCATGAAACCACAAAAAAATAAAAATAAAAATAATAAAAGTTGCCACAAAGTAGATACCCTCAGCTTGTCTACCATCCTTCACAGTCATTACAAAGACCTTCTTACACCACCATCACAATCTTTTGCTTTTCTGCTAAGTGAGCACAGTAATAAATCTTAGCTAATGACACTAGCTATTTTTCGAGAAGTCCAGGTTGAGAGCCAACGAAAAATGTTCCAGGATCAGTTTTGTTTTACTAGCAATCTATGGAGACCCGATCATCTCTCGCTCCTCACTTTTATTAGGTTGGATACACTAGATCTTAATAAGAAAGAGAAAGCAGCTGATGTTGCAGAGGAAAGACTAGATGCTACGAGAGTTGGGAAACGGACATAAATCAGATTAACAAAATTCACAGGAGTAAATTCACTAGCAGCAACTCAATCATTTCCTCCACCACATTTTGGGCTAATTTAACAGTCAATAAATGGGAAATCTCTTCCATTCTCTCTTTTCTGATTGAAGGAGTTAACACTAAGTCATTTCCTAAATCAAGCCTAAAATTCAGATGGATGGCGTCACTCACAAAGAGGCTTTCCAAACTTGTAATTAGTAGAGTACAGCGTGAAGATGTAGTGAAAAGGCAGACATTATCAACCAGATACCCAAAATAAAACAAGTCCATCTCCACGAGCACACCTTTACATTCACATTAAGCACATAATTATGGATTTCATCAAGTTTCAAAAAGTTTTCTACTCAAACTTGCTATGGATTTCTAGAACAGAAGGCCTATAAGATTAAACACCCATACCCATGCACCAGTGATATCCAATTACAATAAATAATTTCATAATTCTTTTAGCTATTTTAAGATGAGCAACAAACATATCTTCATTGAAAACCATAAGATAGAAGATCACGATTCACATATTCAACACCAAAAGTCCAAAAAACTCGAAACTCAATTCAGCATACATGTTCCAAATAAAACCAGGGACTACAATCATAAAACAACACCACTCAGGCAGTAGTAACAAAGCAAACGCATCAGTGCAAGATAAGGTGTAAAGAAGGGAGGGAACTTACGTTAGCAACAGAATCACCAGCACCGAGATCGCCATTATCGGGGAGCTCATCTTTCGGCTCTTTCTTTCCAACTCTCTCTTCAAACCTCCCTTCTATCCTTTCAACTTCCATCCCTTCTTGCTCTTTCTTCACCTTATCCTCAAACCTCCTCCTCTCTCTCCTTTCCTCCCTACCTTCCTTCCCTTCTACAGCATCCTCGAATCTCCGCCGCTCTTTCTTCTCTTCTTTCTCTCTTCCATTCATATCGTCCTCAAGCCTTCTCTTCTCCTTCCTCTCCTCCAAAACCCTAGTTCTTTTGGTTCCTCCATCATAATCTCTCTCCCCATACTCCTCACTCTCCCCTCTCTCTTTCCTCTTAGTGTGCTTCCTCTCCACTGAATCCTCCCTCTCATAGGACTTCTCCCGCTTACGGCGATCATCAGACCTCTCCTCATTCCTCGGCTCAACTGACTTATCTCTATCCAAAGAATACTCTCGCGACGATCTCCGTTCGGATCTATTCCGGTCATCATCTTCATCGCGGTGCTTTGAACGACGATGACTGTGGTGGCGGCGGTCGTCATCGGCTGCGTCTCTGGACTTATCTTTAGAACTTCGGTGATGTTTGTGGGAGTCTCGATCGTGATCAGAATCCAGGCGTCTCCGATCCATCGCCTTCTAGGGTCCCGGCCGCCGACTCTCTCCCTGATTCGTTTCTGCAGGGATGGGTCAGGGATATTCAGGGTAAAAGAGTGAAGAGTTCTTGGATACGATTAGGTTTTGGGGACTTGCGTTGTAAACTGGGACAGAGCTCTGCTCGCGGAGTTTAGGGAGGTGCAGATTTGAATACGGGTCGGGTCCAATATAGTACTTATTTTCGTGCCCTCTTCTTTTTTTTTGGGCTTTTAGATTCCCCAAAAGAAAAGGAAAATGACAAAAAAGAAAGAAAGAACCCTAGAAATGCAATTGAGCTGGAAAAGATTGGATTGAATTTGATAAACTTGCAAAACAAACTTCTCGGAATTTTATCGACCGCCAGATTATGCAATTTTAACGCTTAACTTGTTTCCCCTTAAATAATTGTGGATTAAAACCTCTACACTATAGCGGATAGGTTTTGGTCAACCCTCCGGTACAAATTTATTTATTTCTATCCAGTCCATTTCCTAAGTAGTACTAATTAATTATACTTCAATTTGAATTCAGGCTCCTCCAAACGCATCATCTTTTCTTTGTTCTTGATTCTTGAATGAGTCCTTTTCTTTGTGATGGTCATTATTGCTGTCTGCGAGTTCTTCGATTATGCTTGTCATTGCCAATTGTTGTGTCCTTGCTCTCTCTCTCTCTATATGTTGGTGAATATGCATGCATTTACGTGTTCATGGTGGTCAAAAGCAAAGTTAGGAGCAAGTAATGGAGTGCATAATTGGATGCTTGCAGGGACGCTCTGTTCAATTTGTCAATGTGGCTAGAATGTGTTGATATCTTGTTCAAAGCTCTATATTGGTCTATCCAATAGAAAATAGCTTAATTTTGAGGATCAATAAATCCGTCTTTTTGTGATTGGGATAAGTTAATCCTTATGGATCCATCCCCTGTGAATCGTAAGATGACTATCAGCTGAAAAGTAAAGATTGTCAGCAGAAAAGACTGTAACTTCCTTGTAAACAGAAATGAAAAGAGACTACTGTAACTTTAGTTGATTGCAAAAGTTAACCGTGTTAATTTATTGCATGTAGGTAAGATGACTTACATTCTCAAGAAATTACCTGGTTTGGTGCATAGATCTGCTTAGGTATATGGTTAATAGTATTACAAATCCTACCTAAATCAATTGATTTTGTGATATTTATCATTAATGAAGTTTTATCATCCTCACATCTTCTTCTTGGAGTTTGAGTATGATACAATAGATACCAATTTATGGCTTTCTCGTTCTACATTGTTCACTGATTGTTTCTTTGACTAGATATATCTTCTACATTCATTCGTATATCCTGTTCATCTGCAGTGTCTCTCTAGGTATAGCGCTGTTAATGCAATCAATTGTTGAATGGCAAGCTTCTCTAAGAAACTTTTTATAAGGAGTATGATTGATTGTACTACTTGTTTTCCACATTCTAGAGTGTACTAGAGGACACTTTAATTATAGATTGGAAGTAAAATTGATTCGTGTAAATTTTGCAAATTTTCGTGTGTATTCTTAAACTTTTAGTTAATGCTTTTTTTTTCCAACTTTAGATTCTCAGTAGTAGTACATTTTTTAACATTGTTTGATGCTTTTAGTTTGTCATGAATGAACTTGTTGAACTATTTCTGTTGTATTAAAGTTCACCTTGATCATGAATGAACTTGTTGAACTATTTCTGTTGTATTAAAGTTCACCTTGAATGATGAATCAAGTTGTTTACTTTCTTTGACTTTTATTCGTATAGATGTCTGCACGATTGGCTTCAGAGTCTGCGAGAAGGATTAACTCCTCTGATTTGATGCATTTGTTTTCAATTTTTAAAAATTTCAGATTTTTAGTAGTTGTACCTTTTGTCTTTGTTTCGTACTTTTAATTTATCATGGATGAACTTGTTGAATTAATAATACTTTTACTTTTATTCGTTTAGATGACTGCACAGCTGGTTTCAAAGCCTGCTGAAAGGATAAACTCCCATGGTTGGACTGGCTCCCGCTGCTACAGCACGAGTGGGATAAGACATCTAAATGGCTGGATTGCAGTCAAAATTTGTGTCACAGCATAATACTTTGTATGTCATAACTTAAACTCTAATGTAACAAGTTACTATCATCGTCAACATTTTTAGATTGTTTTTGCAATTATAATCACTCAAAAATGTACATTGTTGAAGAATCTGTGCTTAGGAAATAAATCACTGGAATTTCTGAACAAAGTCAATAAAGATACAAGTAAATACTTACACTAGATTTGCTCTCCAATATTGCATTTTGTCTATCTTACATTACGTAATTTTTTTTTTCTTATTCTCAGTTTATTCGTGGCAATTTTATTCCTTATGATGACCAACACTTTTCATGGCATGATCACGGTGTGTCATCTCCAATTAGACGGCAGATTGGTGGTAAGTTATAAATCAGTGAGTATAGGTTAGTCATTAATTCTTGTATCAATAAAAATTATATATAATAGGTTAGATGTAGGTGTAATTTGCCAATTATCTAAACAATACACGTCATGAGAATTTTACAATTTTTACAATCAATGGGTTATTATGCAATGGTTTTCATATAAAAAATAGGGATAATTTAAGAAACCTCCCTGAAGTTTTCGACAATTTCACTCGACTCCCTTGAAGTTTACATAATTACAGAGACCTCCCTTGTTGTGATAAAGAGACAATAATGCCTTTTATTAATTGTCAACTCATTGAAAAACTCTATCAAATATTAAAACTCTCTCATCTATTATTAACCAATAATTCAAACCACTGTTTTTTCTATTTAACTATTTATTCTTTTCCTCATATATATATTTTTCTTTTAAAGTCATTTATTTATTATTACCAACCAAATATGTATTGTCGCTAATAATAAAATCGCCATACACATTAAACCACCAATATTTATATATCTTGGTATCTATTCCCAATTCTTGATTTTTCATTATTAGTAAATAATTTCCTTGCACCCATTTTTGTTTCCAATTTTTGATAGATATTAACAAATTGAAATTGTCAAATGAGAAATTGAGTGTTAATTTCATCATCAAATTAGAGGGAGATGAAGATAGTGACAGTGATAAAGAATAAAAATTAAGGAAAGAAATGGAATAGAAACTAAATATAGGTTGTACTGTTATGGTTATCATGAAAAAAAATATTTTTGATATATATTTATAACTGCATTGTGTTTCTATTTTTTTTATTTACAATTATTGATATTATTCCTATAGAGAAAATTTGATAGATTTTGAACTCTGTGCCAATATAATATATTGGATACTGATATTAGTAGTGATGGTTTAGATTATTTTGTATTAAAAAGGTAGCAACCATGGAATTGAAATTTAAGAATATTGATGAATATTGTAGTATATTAAGTAAAATATGATATTGTTATGAAATTGTAGGTAAATTTTTGGGTATATGATGTAGCGTTTATAGTTTATACAATGGTTTGCATCAGAACTTTTTAGGTAAAAGCGGAACATTAGAACAAAAATAAGTGTTTATTTAGTGGTGATTTAGATGTTGATAAGTAGGTAATAGTGGTAAAAAATAAATATAAATGGATAGAAACTGTAAACTATTTTTTTTCCTTTACATTTTTGTTGTGAATTATAACTAAAGGGCGTTATAGGAATTTTGGAAAAAAGTATAACCTTTTGGGTCTAAAATGTTACTTAAATAGTGAAAATAGGGGAGGTAGGTATAATTTTTAGAAATTGAGGGAAGTTTTCTGCAATTGTGAAAAACCTCAGGGGAGGTATGTGAAATTAACCCTAAAAAATACAATGTAAATCTCATATAGTGTTTGCTGTGTTTTTTTAATAAGAACATGTGATCCCAATGTTATTACTACTGCAGTCGAATTTGCTCGCCAAATTCACTTTGGTGAGCGTCTTGGTGAGGTATGTGAAATTAACCCTAAAAAATACACTAAAGATGGGAGTAAAACTCGATTATTTATGAATCATTTCGAGGCAATGCCATGGGCTATGATGGATGGAGGGTTGGTGTTGCGGGATGACTATAGGATGGGAAAACTGGTATGTTTATTATAATATTATTATTATTATTTGGAGAATAATTTTCACAAAATAGGATAAAATGAACAAAACTTCAATCTAAAGTGCTATAGTTATTGGACAGCCACAACGCAAAAATTCATTTCAATCATTTATTTTTGTTTCAATTGGAGAAAGGTCATTTTTATTCTAATCGTACAAAAATCACAACCCATGATCATTGAATATCTTATAGAACATAAATTTGACTGAAACTTGGTGTATAGTATACTTCCTGGCAAAAATTACTTTACCATGTTGATTCGTGTACTTGACATCATCTCTTATCCTCATATCTGGTTTTAGATATATGGTTTTTTGCATCTTATCTTCATACATAATTGATATTGATATAATTGTAGGACTCTTCATATAAAATTGATATTGATATAATTATAGGTTGGGAGAAGTGCTGGCATTGTCCAAGCCTATCACCTGACGGACATGGAACCAAATGATTTAGCTTCCTTCATTCTTGGCCAGCCAATTATAATTGTAATATCAGTTTCCAATTCCTTTTACTATTATACATGGGTAAGTAAAAAAAAAGTATCAATTTGATTATTATTTCAATGGCAGCAATTAAGATATAAGTATCACGTTAAATTTTATTGTTATTTCAATGGCAGCAATTAAGATATAAGTATCACGTGCATCTTATCAGAGAATATTTAAGAATGACATGGGCTTTAAACCATTTGAGCGTGATTTCAAGGAAAAATTAATAAGAACAGGCTGTGGTTGCTATTGGCTGGTACTGTTCTGATGGGGAGGTGTCATTTCTCATTCAAAATTCATATGGAAAGAATTGGGCTTTTCAAGGATGCAGATATATTCATCAATCGTGTGTAGGTTGGGAGTTGGGACTGGCCATTGCTTCCGATCGTGTAGGTGACTTGTGAAATTTGCAAGTCTTTTTTGAATTTTTTTTGATGTATTCATTATCTAATTTGATTTGTTTAATTTGACAGGAAGGAAGGCTATAAGGTGTATGCAAAATCATTTAATGATGTTCCCAAAGTGTCAGTTAGGCCTAGCTGGATTTACCGCACCTAGCAAATGTTTCTTTTACACTTTTTTTTCATTGCTACGAAGAAGAGAACTTCTGGAACTTTGTCTTTGGCATATTCTTGTCAGATTATTGACTTCTGGTTTATTGGATTTGTTATTTGGACTGAAAGTTGTCAAATGACAAATTGAGTGTTAATTTCATTATCAAATTAGATGGAGATGAAGATAGTGACAGTGATAAAAAAAAATTAAGGATAAGAAGTGGAATAGGAACTACATATAGGTTATACTGTTATGGTTATCATGAAAAAAAGTGTTTTTGATATATATTTATAACTGCATTGTGTTTTTATTTTTTATTTACAATTATTGATATTATTCCTATGGAGATAATTTGATAGATTTTGAACTCTATGCCAATGGAATATATTGGATACTGATATTAATAGTGATGGTTTAGATTATTTTGTATTAAAAAGGTGGCATCCATGGAATTGAAATTTAAGAATATTGATGAATATTGTAGTATATTAAGTAAAATCTGATATTGTTATAAAATTGTAGGTAAGTTTTTGGGTATATGATGTAGTATTAATAGTTGATACAATGGTCTGCATCAGAAATTTTTAAGTAAAAGCGGAACATTAGAACAAAAATAAGTGTTTATTTAGTGGTGATTTAAATGTTGATAAGTAGGTAATAGTGGTAAGAAATAAATATAAATGAATAGAAACTGTAAACTATTTTTTCCCTTTATATTTTTGTTGTGAATTATAACTAAAGGGCATTATAGAAATTTTGAAAAAAAGTATAACCTTTTGGGTCTAGAATGTTACTTAAATAGTGAAAATAAGGGAGGTAGGTGCACTGTTTAGAAATTGAGGAAAATTTTCTGCAATTGTTAAAAACCTCAGGGGAAGTATATGAAATTAACCCTTAAAAATACACTAAAGATGGGAGTAAAGCTCGATTATTTATGAATCATGTCGAGGCAATGCCATGGGCTATGATGGATGGAGGGTTGGTGTTGCGGGATGATTATAGGATAGGAAAACTGGTATGTTTATTATTATATTATTATTATTATTATTATTATTTGGAGAATAATGTTCACAAAATAGGATAAAATGAACAAAACTGCAATCTAAAGAGCTATAGTTATTCGACAGCCACAACGCAAAAAATCATTTCAATCATTTATTTTTGTTTCAATTGGAGAAAGGTCATTTTTATTCTAATCATACAAAAATCACAACCCATGATCATTGAATATCTTATAGAACAGAAATTCGATTGAAACTTGGTGTATAGTATACTTCCTGGCAAAAATTACTTTACCATGTTGCTTCATGTACTTGACATCATCTCTTATCCTGATATCTGGTTTTAGATATATGGTTTTTTTGCATCTTATCTTCATATATAATTGATATTGATATAATTGTAGGACTCTTCATATAAAATTGATATTGATATAATTATAGGATGGGAGAAGGGCTAGCATTGTCCAAGCATATCACCTGACGGACATGGAACCAAATGATTTAGCTTCCTTCATTCTTCGCCAGCCAATTATAATTGTAATATCAGTTTCCGATTCCTTTTACTGTTATACACGAGTAAGTAAAAAAAAAAGTATCAATTTGATTATTATTTCAATAGCAGATTAAGATATAAGTATCACGTGCATCTTATCAGGGTATATTTAAGAATGACATGGCTTTAGACCATTTGAGCGTGATTCAAGGGAAAATTATTAAGAAGTGCCCAGGCTGTGGTTGCTATTGACTGGTACTGTTCTAATGGGGAGGTGTCATTTCTCATTCAAAAAAGAATTGGGGTTTTCGAGGATGCGGATATATTCATCAATCGTGTGCAGGTTGGGAGTTGGGACCGGTCATTGCTTCCAATCATGTAGGTGACTTTTATATTTGCAAGTCTTCTTTGAATTTTTTTGGTGTGTTGATTATCTAATTTGATTTGTTAAATTTGACTGGAAAGAAGGCTATAAGGTGTATGCAAAATCATTTGATGATGTTCCCAAAGTGTCAGTTAAGCCTAGCTGGATTCACCCCACCCAACAAATGTTTCTTTTACACTTTTTTTCATTGCTACGAAGAAGAGAACTTCTGGAACTTTGTCTTTGACATATTCTTGTCGGATTCTTGAATTCTGGTTTATTGGATTTGTTATTTGGACTGAATGTGCTGGCTCTATCACTTGAGAATACTTAAAAGGGATAATTTTAGAAACCTCACTTGAGGTTTTATAAAATATCACCTAACTCCCCTAAACTTTTCAAAATCTCATTTAGTACCCGTGAAGTGATAGTAGGGTCATATACTAATATCAAAAGTGATGAATTGTCAATAATACCCTCATATTTAAATTTTCTGAACTTGTTTTTCTTTCTCTAAATTTCCTATTTTTCTTTAACAATGTCTATACAAACATTCATACATACATATATATATATATGTGTGTGTGTGTATGTGTGTGTGTGTGTATAATTGAATTGCAAGTATCAATGAAATATAGGATTTAATCAATGAAATATTCAATGCATTTGAAGAAGAATAGCTGCAGGTTCTTTTTATTTTTTTCCTTTTTCGGTGTTTCATAATTTTATTTATTTATTTATTTATTCCTATTCATGTAGAGCGCAAGAGAAATAAAGTTATTGAAACTCCAAATAGTTTTTCAAATTCTGACTTTTTCTATAATAAAATTTTCATATTTCACACCCATAAAAAAACTGTCTATTTTGAGTAAATTTTTTGTATGATATTGAAGTTGAATTTCATCTATTACTAAGTTTTTTTTGCTCAAATGTATGATTTACATGCTAATTACCTTAAACACTATGAAGGGTTCTATTTGTAGAAATGGTTCAAAAAATAGTATTTACTTTTACCATCTCTTTCTACTGTAGAAGTGACTATTGACCGTAACATAAAATCTTACTAATTTTCATCTCCTCACTTTGAAGGTGGTTCCAATTTAGTACTTTTTTTCCTTGGTTTGTAAAATGTTCATTTTTTTATAGTCTAAGGGTATTAAAGGCACGAAAATAATCTCTCTCCTCAAACATGAATTTTTTAATATTACTTTTGGTTAGAAGGACTTCCAATATTACCAAAATATCAATTCAAGGAGTGCTAAGTAAGATTTTTAAAATTTCAAGGGAACTAGGTGATATTTTGTAAAACCTCAGGGGAGGTTTATGAAATTATCCCTGCTTAAAATCCTCCGTTTCAGGCGCATATTTAAGAGAGATGTAAACATCACAATTTTGAGATTAAAAACATATAGTATTCATTAAGGGCCTGTTTGGAACCTGAATTTTTTGGAAGTCTGTCTAAAACTTTACTGTAGTGCACTGTAGAAGTTTTTGAAAAAATTTTGTAAAAGTTTTTGTAAGGTGAAAAACTTTTTTTCTTTCTTTTTTTTCTCTTTCCCTTTATTTTTCTTTTTCTTTTTCTTTTTCTTTCTTTCTTTTTTTTTTCTTCTTCTTCTCTTTCCCCGTTACCTCGCCACCCCCAAAGCAGCAAACTCCACTCCCGCTGCCCCCCTCTGTCCCGCCTTCCCCTCTCCCCCGTCGCCCCTCTCTGCGCCACCCCCCTCTGCCCCTTCCCCTTCCCTCGCCTTCCCTCTCTCCCTGCCGTCCCCTTCTGCCCGCCGCCCCCTCTGCCCCTTCCCCCTCCCCCCATAGCCCTCCTCTGCCCTATTTTTTTTTCCCACAGAGAGGTGGGGGAGGAATGGCGCCGGACGTAGAGAGAAAAAAAAAAAGACAAGAGAGGATGATGGCAGGGGAGGAAGAGGGGGAGAGGGAAAAAAAGGGGGAAAAAAAAAAAGATCGGCACCGGCACCGGAAATTGGTGACGGAGCCGGCAATGGAGGTGGTGGTGGGAGAGGAAGAAGAAGAAAAGGGGAAGAGAATTTTTTTTTGTTGTGTTTTGGATATTTTAAGTGTGTAGGTTAAAAACTTTGATAAGTTTTTTGGGGTTTCTGTAGCAAAAGTTGTTAAAAAACTAATTTTATACAAACTTGGTAAAAAACCAAGCTTCCAAACAAGGCCTAAGAGTCTAGTTCCGGTTTTCAGTATTGTGTTATTGCTTGTTTTGTCCCTGTACATCCTGTCGAATTTGTCCCTGTACATCCTCTCTGAGGAGTAAAGGGGCAAACTACACGCCTACATGATGCCCCTGCACATGCCTCAAACGATTTTGTCGTAGCCGTGAACTAATCCAAACAAAAGTTCTTTTCCAATTTCCAAATAATGGATGCGATCATGCAAATAGCGCTCATGGAAGCTCGCAACATCTTTTTTTTTTTTTTCAGAAATTTTAAGAATTAGTAGTTAAACCTAATCTCATATTAACCTCAAAAGCTACGGTGGTAACTCCTGAGGTCAACTTGGGGATTTATCTACCCAATCCCCAAACCCCCTTACATCGATGTGGGCCTGTGGAAAAGTTAGTAGGGAAGCTGCTGATAAATATTAATTAACACTCAAAAATCCCAAATACTTCCTCTACGTTTTTATAAAAAAATTTACTTCACAAATTTCAACCACCTTTTTATCTTTCCAACCATCTTTTTATCTCACATACATCACATCATAAAAAGTGCTACAATAATTATCTCAAATCTCAAATAAATCATGCAAATAAATTCTTATCCAAACAGTAATTTGGATTTCACAAGTAATGTATGTATCGTGTTATAGCAGTTTTTTTTTTTTTTTTTTTTGTGGTACGGCGTTTGTATGTATTTACGCGCGTCCGTTTAGCAGATGATAATTCGAAAGCATTTCAATCCACATTCATATACAACCAACCCAAACATCGCACAACTACAGCCCAATTAGTTTGCTTAGACAGTAGACTCTACCATTTAGAGTCATAGGAGCGGCGGCTGCTAGGGATTGGTGTTGCTCTTGATCTACGAATACAAGATTGGGGGTGAAATCAATGGCGCTTCGAGTAGCTCTGGGGAGAGCTAAACCCTGGGGATTGGGGTATCAACTTGTACTGAAATGTAAATTAGGATTTTTGGGTGCGATAGGCAGTGGTATGACCGGCGGCTTCATCCTTGACCAGAATCATCTCCGTCGGTTTCC
The DNA here is from genome assembly GCF_003713205.1 of Coffea eugenioides. Taxonomy (NCBI): domain Eukaryota; kingdom Viridiplantae; phylum Streptophyta; class Magnoliopsida; order Gentianales; family Rubiaceae; genus Coffea; species Coffea eugenioides. The sequence continues at coordinate 8,242,373 of NC_040036.1, read as the reverse complement.
GTCCTCAAAACAGTCCTGCCGTCACTACTTTCTACCGCCCCCTCCGCCAGAAGAGACGGTGCACTGCCTTCAGTTTCATTGTGTTATTCCTGTCCATAACGACCGGGTCTCACCATTTGCCCAGTTTGCGGTGAAGAAGCACAATGAGGACCAGGTTTTTTTTTAGCCCTTTTTAAAGTCACTGAAGGAGAAAAAAAAAAAGAGAGATTTTATTTTGGTGTTCTCTTTTCTGGGACCCCTCAAATCACCTAGCACTATCACGCTTTAATGGTTTTGTAATGCATGTATGCGCCGACATGTCAGGGAGGTGGCGATACTGTTCGGTTTGTAAGGGTTGTCAGAGCAAGCTCCAGAAGGGTTGGCATGAGCATATTTTATTACATAACCTTAGAGGCAGTTGACGAGCTAGGTGACCTGAATGTGTACTATGCTGAAGTGGAGAATAGCCACTTGAAAAAAGTCAAGCGTTTGGTCGAGTGGCAGCTCGTCAATGAATCCTTCTCTTACCGTTTTCAAGAAATAAGGTATGCATGCATCTCGACTTTTAGGGTGAAATCGATACTGGAGTGCTTTTGGTTGTAGTCTCCAAATAAAGACATTTTCTTTTAATCTTTAAATTGGGAATACTCATCACGAAACTAATGGAGAGGTTTTGATGGACTTTTTGCAATTGAGAGTGAGTTTGTTTCAGTTTTCATTTTGTAGTTCGGGTTGAAAATGCCAACTCAGGTAGCCTTTAAGAGGATTTGTGCGACAGAACTTGTTTTCTTGGATTTGAGTAAGAGTTGGGCTGCACTTAAGCGTTGATTGATACCATCTAATTTGCCTTTTCCTCGTGCAGACACGCGTCTACTCATATTGCTTAAACTTTTTGCAAAATCGTCACTTTTCTAAAATGCAAAATGCTGGAAAATCCTAGAGTTTGCTGCTTCTGGTTTTGACTCTTGGCTGCTGAGTAAATTTATTGCATTCTACGTGTAGAGTTTGCTGCTTCACATTTTTCTCAGCTGGAATCTCTACCTTCTTTTTCTCCCTTGCTGCTTTTTAATTCAACTCCGTGTGTGCATGTGTGTGCGTGTGTGTGAGGGTATGTCTGACCAGTGATCAAACACAAGTGTGAGGCAGGGGGGGAGCCAGAAAAAATTCTTAGTGGGGGCAAAAATAACACTAAGGGGGCGTTTGGTAAAAGGGTATCGGAATGAAGGAATAGAATAAACTCCATAGTTGGTGTTTGGTTCACTGGAATGGGAATTGAAATTTTGGAATGATTTCTAAAAACTTGGCATCCCTCCATTCCTTAGTAAAAGGGTGGGTTTTGTCCAAAACCCAAGTGTGATTCCAAAATCTTTACCGATTACATAATATTTAGTATAATTAATATTTATATATATGTAATATATATTATATATATTATAATATATACATAATTATAATATATTATAATTATAATATTTTATTATAATATTAGTATATTATATAAATATATATTATAATTATTTAGTTAAATATAATTATATTTATATCATATATATTATAAATTTATTAATATTATATAATAATATATCTATAATATATATGTATATTTATAAATGCATTTTATATGTGCATATGATTATAATATATACATGTATATAATATTAATAAATTATATAATTATAATTATATTTATTATTTTAAATATAATAATATGTAATAATTACTATATCTAGTATTAATATGCATTATATTTATATAAAATATTAGTACAATTAATATTTATATATTATATATTTATAATTATATATTTATATTATAACAGTTGTATAATTATAATTAATTATATATAATATTTAATTTAATTAGTTACAAACTTATAATAATGATATTATTATATTATTATATTATATATTATAATTATTTAGTTAAATATAATTATACTTATATAATATATATTATAAGTTTATTAATATTATATAATATTATATTTATGATATATATGTATATTTATAAATGTATATTATATGTGCATATAATTATAATATATACATGTATGTAGTATTAATAAGTTATATAATTATTATTTTAAATATAATAATATATAATAATAACTATATTTAATATGTAATATATATTATATTTATATAAAATATTAGTATAATTAATATTTGTATATATTATATAATTATATTTTTATTATAAAATTTGTATATTTATATTTAATTATATATATAATATTTAATTTAATTAGTTACAAACTTATAATAATAATATTATTAGTTATATGTATTATATAATGTACATTAATTTATGTAATATAATTAATATTATCAATTATACTAATAATTATACATGTTTACTAATAGAAATTATTAATTAGTTAGACTAAATGTACTAATACATTTATACTAATATATTTAATTAGTGAAAATTTCTTATATCTCATTTACAAAGAGCTAATAACTATCATTTACAATGTGATTTATAATATATTTATTATATTCATTCCGAAAGAGTCGACGAACCAAACATCGACTATAGTAATGATACACATTCCAGGTACTTGAACCAAACAAATATATTGGAATGAATGACAGCATTCCAAACCAAGGACGATTCCGAATCTGAATCCGATGTGCGAACCAAACGCCACCTAAAATTTTTACCCTACTCTTTTTTCTAGTTTTTTAGGCAAAAAAAAAATTTTCACCAACAAGTACAAATGATGCATATATTCCATGAAAAACATAAAAAGACAAATTCAAAATTATTAATGTAATAATAATTTTATTTCAAAAATAAACTAAACTATTTACAAATTGCTCACTGCAAGTTTTTATATTTTGATAACTAATTTGGTTGTGGAAGTAAGAATGGCTCTCGGTTGTGGAGGGAAAATGGGGGACCAGTGGAGGGAAGGGAAATTGGGAAGTGGGGATAAAGGAAATGAATGATATGATTGGATGAATTGATCAAGAGAAAGAGTAGCTAGTTGCTTGGTTGTGGAAGGTAGTGGCTCTCGGTTGTGGGGGGAAAAATGGGGGCCCAGAGGAGGGAAGGGAAATTGGAGAGTGGGGCCCAAAGAAAGTGAATGATATGATTGGTACTTGTTAGTTGAAATGAAAAGGTTTTTTGTAGCTTATTTCAAATGGAATTTGTGCTCTACGTATCTTTTTAGAATTTTAGTTTATGAACTAACTTAAAAAATCACGTAATTCTTTCACATCTTTTTTAAGAAAACTCTGGGGGCACACTTAAAATTATAGAAGTATTATAGAAATTTAAGGGGGATAGTGGGGGCCCGTGCCCCTAGTGTCCCCACCTTAAATCCGCCCCTGGTGTGAGGGTTGCTCCCATTATGGTAGAAATGCAAAGCAAAAGGTATATTGCCTGAGAAAGAAGGAACAACATGGAAATCTGAAACATTTGCAGAAAAATCTTACACGTGACTAGCGTTTCAGCATGTGATTGACACATAATAGGCTGAAATCTTGGAAGATGTTGTTTAGAGAAAATTATAAATGCTGCTTGTGTTTTAGAACTCAAGTTAACAGAAATGCTTTAACTTTTGTTAGTGTTAGGCGGTGCTATGGGCACCGATTTGTGTTACGTTCATAAGAAATATACTAGTGAAACTTAATTACTGAGCAAACGGTACCCAAAAACAGAGTTTTAGTTTTAGGAGACTTGATAAAAGAAAAAGGTAATTTCCTTTGAAGTCAATGTTTGCAGCATCAATTTTACATAATCATTTTGAGGCTAATTCATATAACAATAATACTGCCATCTTATGGATGTCTTCCATTTCTTGGTTATTGCATGCGGGTTGAGCAGCTATGTCAAATGGCAAACTTTGTGTTTTTGATGCAACCAAAAGATATCAGTGTTAGCGAGATTAAGGGTAATCGAGTTTTGAGAGCTGTAATTGATTTCTAAGGAGAAGGTATAAAGAGGTGAAAACAACCATTAGCTTCATTTACTTGCGTATAAATCATTTTAAGATGCAGTTCATGGACTAGTGTGTGGTCTATGAGAAGATTTATCCATTTACTACTTTGAGAAAGTATTCTCTACTTTCATGTTCTGTAGTCGAGAGCTACAACTAGAGAATTGGAAAGTGGCTTCTGTCCTTTTGGTATTTGTGATTGAAAATGGTCCAAGGAAAGTGTTTTTCCTGTATAAATTTGATAAATGTGTTTCTAAGTATTTTTTTTTCAATCCTTTTCTTGCATTGTCGAGACAAATAATATGGACATTTAAGTCCCTGTTACATTTACTATGGTGTTTCCTGTGAAAAAAAAAAGAGGATTCCTTGGCCAATGTCTAAATTCTAGTGAATTGTGCATTTGCATAACATGTAGACTTGATTAGTTGAAATCCTTGCTTAAATGGCTTTATGGTGCCAATATTCCATAGTTGTTTCTTTTTTTGCTTTCCAAGCAAATTTTGATCTTTTTTCTTGTTATGTACTTGGTTTGCTTTTACCTTCTTGTAGTGGGATACTACATTTTTTCACTTTGCTGATTCTACGAACTAGTGGTTTTCTCATAGCATTGAGTTAGCTTAATTAGGTACTTGGTCAAGCATAAGTAGTGTCAAAGTTGTGCATCTTTTAACTTTTAATTGGCCAGACAAATGTGTTCAATCAGTTTGGACTATGAGACTCATCCATGTTTTACTAATCTAGGTAAGCTGCATCTCAGGGTGTATTAGCGTGTTAGAAACACAAAAAGGGAAAAAATAAAGGTCTGTTTGGATGGGTTTTTCTGAGAGTGCTTTTGTAAAACTTGAAATATAGGTGTGTTTCATAAAATCATTAGATGTGGTGTTCTGGGAATGTCTTTAAAGATGGTGCCCACCCACCCTCCCAAAAAAAAAAAAAGCCAAAACACAAAAAAATGTCCCTTCTCCAAAACCCCAAAAAAAGGCCCCTTCTCCATCACTCTTCCCTTTTCACACCTAATCTGGACAGATGTGGTCCTGATATGTTCTGTCCACATTGGCGAGGGAATAGGGCCGGGAGGGGAGGGGTGCTGAAGGAAGGAAGGAGGAGGAAAGCCAGCAGGAAGGGGGATGAGGGAGGGTAGGTGGTGGAAGGGATGAAAGGGTGGTGATGTGTTTGTAAGTGTATGTTTTTTTTTTTGGTGGTTTTAGGTATTTTAGGATTTTTTGGGTATTTATAAAAATGTTGGGTGTTTTTGGTAAGTGTGTTTGTAAGTTATTATTTATATAAAAATGTTAGGCGCACTGAGGGGGGGGTGCTCGCGGGGAAGGAAGGAGGGAAGCCAGGATGAAGGGGGATGAGGGAGGGTAGGTGGCGGAAGGGATGAAAGGGTGGTGATGTGTTTGTAAGTGTATTTTTTTGGTGTTTTTAGGTATTTTAGGCTTTTTTTGTTGTATTTTTTGGGTATTTTTATAAAATGTTGGGTGTTTTTGGTAAGGTTACCCTACATGTGTTTTTTCAAAAAAAAAAAAATTTGGGTGTTTTCAAAGTTTTGAATAGTTTTTGGGGTGTGTTTTTGAAAACTTTGTATTTGTTGAAGACCTTTTTGATGTGGTATGTTTTGGGTTTTTTAAAGTTTTGAACTTTTTTGGGGTGTTTATAAAATTTTTTGACTTACTGTTGGGTCCCCAATCTGGTCATGAAGGGAAGGGGGAGGAGGAGGAAGGGTGGGGGGAAGGGGGAAGGTGTGGTGGGGCAATGGTGGAAGGGGGGGGATAGGGGGAAGGGGTTGCTGGGATTTTGAAGCGGGTTGGGCGCTGCTGGTGGCAAAGGGGGAGGGCTGTAAAGGGAAAAGGGTTGATGATGTGTATGTGTCGGTATATGTTTTTGGGTTATCCTTTGGTGTGTGTTAGGTGTCTCTAGGGTGTTATGAAAGGTGTTGCTGTAGACTTGTGTTTAGAATACATGTTTTTCCCCAAAAAAAAGAATCCATACAAACCCTTTGCTTTTCTACCATGCACCACCCAATCACAAAAGGGTTTGTGTATTTTATTAAGAAATCAGTTGTTTAGTAGCTAGGAGTTAGTCTTGGACTGGGACTGATTTGCTGGTGTATCCATTTCATTGATTTTGAACGTGTTTACTACAAAACAAAAGGGGGTTACAACATTATTTGGAGTTGAGCTTGCTCATATCTAGCAATGGACTCTAACTTGATCCAATTTTTCTACTTCTGTCTTTTCTTTATCAGTTCTTCTCCTTTTTTGTTGAATTCCATTTCCCTTCATCTATAGCAACCCTGACAGCATGGCCAGATGGAATGCTTGCCATAAGTGGTATTTTTGGTTGCCGGCTTGAATCTTGTTATTAGACTGTTGCTACTTAAGACTATGTTTGCTTGCTTCCTTTTTCCGTAGAATCTGTTTGTATTGTCGGCGATTAAAGAAATGGAAAGGTTTTTTTTTTTTTGGGCAAAGTACTGAAGTTTATTGTATGTCATCCCTTTTGTGCCCTTAGATACAGCAAGCAGTATGTGGGTGAGTTACAACTACAGGAAGCAGCTACAAGATTTAGTACACTTCTGTTGAGAAAGATACAACGAGAGGATGAGAACTTGGACGAAGCCCAGAAGAACAAGATGTAAGTGTTGCTCGTGCTTCTCATTTATTATTGTTCATGGTACTTTTCGTCATCTCCTTTCATATGTTATAAACCCTCCTTTGTATGTTCTCTCTTTGGGTATGTGCTTGTTATTTGCCTTTTCTGGATGATATTTTGGTGAAGAATGTTTAATAAAGAGGCAAGGTGGTGCAGCCAAAATATCAGAATGTGGTTAATTCCATGATGCAGGAGGAGCAAAGGATATGTAATCCTCGAGTAGTTATCCTGAAATATCGTGTCCCATGATTATTTGTGCATCCGTTCTGTATTCTTCTGTCTCCAGTAAATGGTCTATTGTTCCTGTCTTTCCATAGAAGCCTAAATATGAACGTTTGTTAGAAGCACTAGAATTGCATGAGTTACACATGCAACAAGTAGTTAGAACAGTTCCAAGGAAGAGCCTCAGTTATAAAGATACAGCATGATAGCGGTAAATATTATTAGATTGTTGTGATTATATTATATATTTTTTGTGTTCTTGCCATTGTGAACATGAAATTCTGTTTTTGTAGTTGCCCATTGTTGACATGAATGTTTTTAGCTTAATGCAGGCTATTACGTGCATGGTTTCTTTCATTGAACGTGTGATTTTACCGTGTGCACCATCACACTTTCAGTGTGTATGGCTGATCATATTTGTAAATTGTTACATTTGCGCAGAAAATCAGTATTTCGTCAGAACACTAAATCTCCTTCACCCATGCAAATTCTTAACTTGGAGAAATCTTTGCTGAATGCTGATATCTGTCCCAAAGGTGCTTTAGATCTTCCTACTGCTGCAAGTGATGTGGTCGTCCCTGTTCATGACATTAAGGCTTATGAACAGGTCTATCAGTATGCTACATTCGCTGTGTGGACTCACAATGAGAACGAGGTCTCTCTCTCTCTCTCTCTCTCTCTCTATGTGGTGTGTCATTTTAACTCGGCTAAATTTGTAAGCTTGAGTGACCACTAATGTCCCAACCTACTTCTATAAATTTGGTGCTGTGGTTGTGACAGGGTGATGTAATTCGTCTTGAGGAGGTGTTGTTAGCAAGCAAATTCAATAATGATGATGGGCTCTACTATGTTTTGTACTTGGAGGCATTAGATCGAAATGAGGAGCTCAACTTTTACTATGTTGTAGTTAAGGTGGGCCAATACAGGGATGAGTTAATCAAGTTCCATCAGATTAATGAATCCCTGCACAATCCTCTTAAAGAGCACTGGGTAATTGCCATTTAAATTCGTCTTGTTAATCCCTTAATTTAATTATGAAGATATACATCTCGCCGCATTCACTTTTGGTACCTGAAACTTGGAAGTATTCTTTTAGCTTACTGGTTCTTTTACTAATGAATCGGTGGAATCTTGAAACTAATATGTCAAAAAATTTTTTGCTTAATCTTCCAATCTGCATGATGAAGAGATATTATTCTTTGGTTTGTAAATCGTTTGAAATCTCCATATAAATTCTTATATTTCTTGTAATCAAACTTCACTTTTTTGTTGATTATATATTGTTGTACACCATAAGAGTACTTTCATGTAGTCTCTACCCAAACAAAACTTTGCTGCTATAACTGCCAAACTAGGAGGAAATTTAGCTGGCCGCAGTAGATTTTGCTTCTATGCAGTATAACAGCCTGATAGAGGTGGCACAACTTTTTGGTAATAACTGATCTTAATAACTCTTGTGGTGGTGTAAGATGGGTGCTCATAGGTTTGCAAACACATAATTGCCCAAAAGGTCAAAACGCCACAATGCCCGTGGTGGGGCACGTGACTGGCACATGTACACCAGCTATACTAGATAGTTTCTAAAACTAATGCAACAATAAGCAATAAAGCATAATTAACGACATCCTGAGCAAAAAGAAATTCAATGTAAAACGTGCTCCTGCATCACAAATGGTCCACCGACCCCAGCCTATTCTATCTTAATTCTTCACTTCCATGAGATGCCCATACCCAGAAAGTAACTATCCGAGATGCTTGGCGAATTCTTGGTAGACTGAATGGTTAGCCTTCAATTCTGTACTTCTGTGAGGGACTGACTCTTGTTTGCTTTCTCTGTTTCAACTTTTCTTTTGTTTTACAGGCTAAGTTGATTGCTGGATGTGTGTTTTAACGGTTCTGAGCTAGCTATTTTCGCCTATGTTGGCTCATTCTATCATCGAATGCCTGTGAAAACTCCTGTCGCTAACGGTTAAATCCTGTAGTATTTTTTGTGCTTAGCTTCTAATAGTTTCAATTGTATGTTTGTGCCCGTGCTCTCTTATACACAAGATGAATTGTGGGTTACTCTTTATTGTCAAAGTTTATGCTGGCTTAATTGTACTAACAGAAAAATCTGGTGGAATACTTTGTGTTAAAGTTAGATTGCTGTTATTCAAGCTTCCAGAGGTGAATGGAACAGGTTCTCGAGGAAATCTGGGTATAGTTACTAAAATTGAGGTCCCGTGATTTAGAAATTTTGAGTTCAAATCATCCTTTCTCCTCCATATTTCTTAAATTCTATCCTTTTTCTGCTTTAAAAAAAATTAAATCGAAAAGGTCATAGATATGTTTGACAAGGAATTTGAAAATAATGAGACAAATGTGTCTTGTATTTTTCTTGCCGTGCTTCATTTGTGCGTCACCCTGTAGTCTACTAAAATAGGCAGGGAAAACTTTTCTCGCAGTTGCACCTATTTGGGCGTTCGCAAAGGCCGTCGCGCCTGCTACACCGTCAACCATCGAAAGTAATGCTCAAAGCATTCTGTATGAGACTCTAGAATTTAGAAATCTGTATGGAAAAAGGTTATAAATATGTTGGGAAAAGAGCAAATTTAGTCCTTAAACTTTTTTTTTTTCTGTCGATTTCATCCTTATATATTGTTTGTAGCCAAATTGATTTTTAAACTTATATTTTGGTTCCAATCAAGGGACTCGGCAACGCCACATTCAAGCTTCTAATTGAGCAACCTAGAAGGGGTATCTTAAAAATTTTGATGTTGAGATTGTAACAAAAATTAATCGATAGATAAGTCTTGTGAGAAATATCCAAAACAAAAATAAAAATTTTTTCAAAGCTGTCAAGTGGTGCTGGAGGGGTTATGCGGTTTTTGTACCTCGGAGGAAATGATTTTCAGGGTGTTTTACCACCTTACCTGTCTGATTTATGTCCAAGCTTGGTGGAGTTAGTGTTGTCCTACATTAATTTGTCAGGTAATGTCCCTGAGAGCTTTGGTGCATGCTCTGTTTTGAAACTATTTGATATTTCAATATATAAATTTTCTAGTGAATTACCTGTTGATACCCTTGTGAAGATGAGTAACTTGAAGAATTTGTCTTTGCCATTCAATAATTTCATTGGTTCTTTGCGTGAATCTTTGTCCAAGATGGTCAGTTTGGAGACTTTGGACGTGAGTTCTAACAATCTCTCTGGGGTGATTTCATCTGGGATTTGTCAGGATCCCAGGAACAATTTGAAAGTGTTGTATCTTCAGAATAATTTGTTCACTAGTTCAATACCAGAGAGTCTTGAGTAATTGTTCCATGTTGGAATCCCTTGATCTCAGTTTTAACTACTTGACTGGGACAATCCCATCTAGATTGGAATCATTATCTCAGCTTCGTGATTTGATGCTTGGTTAAATCAGCTTTATGGAGAAATCCCACAAGAGCTGATGTACTTGCAGAGGTTAGAAAATCTGATTCTTGATTTCAATGATTTGAATGGATCAATCCCTGCTAGTTTCAGCAATTGTACGAATTTGAATTGGATTTCACTCTCAAATAACCAGTTTAGTGGTCAAATCTTGCGATTTTAAAGCTCGAAAACAACTCGTTATCTCGAAATATTCCTGCAGATTTAGAGGATTGCCATGGCTTGCTTTGGTTGGATCTTAATACCAATTTTCTTAATTTGACTATCCGTCCTGTTCTATCCAAACAAGCTGGCAATATTGCTGCTTCACGGCTTACAGGAAAGTGGTATGTGTACATCAAGAATGATGGAAGCAAGCAGTGCCATGAAGCAGGGAATTTGCTAGAATTTGCAAGTAGTGCCATGGAGCATGGAAGCAACCCCACCAGCACCATTTGGTAGCCTTGGAAAATTTTTTGTTTTTGTTTTGGGTTTCGGGTATTTTTCACAAGACTAATCTGTTGGTTAATTTTTGTTACAATTCCAGCATTGAAGTTCCTAAAATACCTCTTCTAGATTGCTTGATTAGGAGCCTAAAGGAAATTATGCGGTAGCGCTGCTGCTGAGTTCCTTGATTGGAACCAAAATATAAGTTTAAGAATCAAATTGGCTACAAATTAGAGACTAAATTTGCCATTTTCCCAAGAGCAAATTATTCGGATGGCTATTAAACTTTTATAATCATCGAGTTTTGGCCACTAAATTATTAAAAGTTTGGTTTTGACTATTAAAATATCAAAAGTTAATATTCGAGACCATTCTGTTAGATTTAATTGTTAATTATGACAGATCTAACTACTCGTGCGATTATCAAGATCTAACTACTCTTAAATTTACTCCCTCCAACAACTACATCGGTGGCTAGCGATTTCCTTTACAAAATAAATCTGTTCTCTCATGATATCTTCTCCTCCAAAATAAATGAAATCCCATAGCCCTTTACAGTCGTTCCCCACTGTTCTCTGTTTTCTCGCCTCTATACTTCTTCAACTTCATCCTGTTTCAAGTAATCTGGCAGAGTTTTATGAGACCTGTGGGAATGTATTCAGCTGCGGCAGCATCGCTGGAATAGGATGTCCTTTCCGGGGATACCAAGATCCAACATATATACCGTGGCTATCCGGGGCTAGAGTTAAGATGCGATTAGAGCAGTAATGTTACAGGACTTGAGATCAAGAACATGACATAGTGGGTCTTGGATATCCATCCAACCACCCAGACTTTGAGAGTTACTAGAGAAGATGTGATGGAGGACAATTGTCCTACTGATTTAGTAAACATGACTCTAGATTACACCTTGTTTGATTACTCCGCGAGTTATATAAACATCACGTCTCTCTATGGCTGTCTAGTCAATTTACCCAACGTTCTTTCCTGTGGGAGCAATGGAAGCAATAATGCCTCTGTCTTGCCTGGAGAAGTTGGTCCTGGAAATTGAGGGCGGTTGTGGTATATCCGGTACTTCAAATGGGTAATGGAGGATCCGTTAATTTTATTGGCTCGGATCAAGTCCTTCGGCAAGGGTTCGACATCAGATGGAAGGCGGATACTAGTATACGCAATGAGTGCACCAGGTCCGGTGGAAGGTGTGGGTACAGTGTTGGCTTAAAAAATGGACAAAATAAATTGTTTGTGCAACTTCCTAAATTGCCCATCTGTTTTGTCATAGGAATCGCACGGAAAGTTAGATCTGACATACTTAACGATTAAATCTAATGGAGTGGTCTCGAATTTTAATTTTTGATATTTGAATGGTCAAAATCAGATTTGTAATAATTCAGTAGCCAAAATTTCACGACTGCAAAAGTTTAGTGATCATCTTGATAATTTGCTCATTTTCCCAAATATGTTTGACAGGAAATTTAGACGGTAAAATGAGACAAATGTGTCTTGTTATTGCATGCGTGTTTTATTCTTGCGTTACCTTGCAGTCTACTAGGATAGGCAGGGAAACCAGTCTTATGAAACGCGGATAGGATGACAACACGATAGAGCTCAATTGTCAGGGGTTAATGGTTCGATCGATTAGTTCGGGAGTATGACAATTTATACTGATGTTATAAAATACAATATATTTTAATTATATACTGACATCATAATGATATTATAAATAAATTTTAATTATATATATACCACGACAATATACTGATATTGGATTCAAATTTCTCCCCTAAAAGTATAACCAAATTGTAAGTATAATTAATAGTAATTTTTAGCATATTGTCATTAATTTGTGTAATTTTTGTTTTCGTTAATTGGTTTAATGTTGTTATTAATTAGATTTAAATGGGACAAACTTGAGAGTTTAAAGTGCAAAATGTCGAGAATGAGAATTTAGAGTGTAAATCATTCAAAATTAAAGATGTAAAGTAAGAAAGTAATATAAGTTGGTAAATGTAAAGTGGATGTAGTTTATACACCAAATTTTTTCCTAAGACAATCTTTTTATATACTCCTATAAAACATGAGGAGCGACTTAGTGTTAAAATTTTGTGTCATCTTGTGGGTTTTAAATTTTATCCTGAAAAATGTAAAGATTTTATTAAAGATAATATTTCGTGTTTAGAAATTTTTAATAACTTTTTTTTGGGTTGAGAAGAGATGGTAATTTTTTTTTTTTTTGCATAAAAAGATCTAATAATTTCTCTTGATTTTAATAAAAATAGCTTAATTTTTTCTTAATTTAGGTGTGCTTTCTCATTGGTTACAATAATTTCTAAGACGATTACAATAAGATGACTACAGTAAATAAGTTATGTTAAAATTTAGTTTTTTTTTTTGGGCAAACTCTTGAGCACGGTCGGTGACCCCACCATGGGTTGTGTGGTTCTTGAAAAGCCACGTCACCCTTTTGGCTTGTTAAACAGGCACGGTTTCTTTATCGTATGTTATACAGTCAGCTAACTGACCATGGGTTGAATAACATTTGCTTGCTGAGCTGTCAACCGAAAGCCAGGTGAGGGCGGAAGTTTTCGTGCTTTGACTTCCATAATTCAGGAACAGACAAATATTTGTTTAAAACTGTAAACTAGCTCAAATTTAATAAGGTTTTTAACTTCCAAATTAAAAAATACAAGAAAAAATTGCACCCATCCTCTCTCACATGTTACTAATTAAAATCAAAATGAGCTATTTTGATCCCTTACAAATAAAAAAAAAGACTCCCTTTTGGTACTTGATCAACTTTCCTATCGAAATTTGGCTGGAATCAATCGAATTCATCATCTTCCCCCGATTGATTTTGCATATTTTTCAGCCTAACTTGTAGACAAGTTATTTTCAAAATATTTACAACATGAGTTTGTCATCAATCAAGTTTTGGAATCATTTCAAACATGTTCCAAACTTCAAATCAAATAAAAATCACCTTGTAAACAGAAATCAACTGATCAAACGAGTAAAACTTCAAATGTCCTACTCTATTTTCTTCAGAAGACTCAAATAAAGTTGCAACCAAATTAGGTCTAATGATTTCTAGGATCCTAACGATCATAACCCATGAGAAATTTGAACCCAACATTCCACAAACAAGGGAATGCCATTTTTCAACTAAAACCTAAAACTCAAAAAAAAAAAAAAAATGGCAAAACTTGCAACTAAAAATCCAATTCATCACAGAGAAAGTTTCATAACACGAAGATGTACATTTATCCCAACCCATTACATCACAAAATAACTAGAAACTCACTAATTAGAAAACCCCAAAATAGTTTTCATTAATTTAATTGTAACTTTGTTTGAGTCTTATGGAGAAAATAAAGTAAGAAATTTGAAAGTTTTGGATTTCTACTTTGATTCTTTGATTTGTGTTGATATGGTGATTTCTATTTGATTTGAAGTTTGCAACACCTTTGAAATGATTTGGAAACTTGATTAATGATAAAATCAAGTTATAAATTTTGCTGAAATAATTACGCAACAAGTGAAGTCGAAAAATCTGCAAAACCCAATAGGAAAGATGATGGATTCTACAGAAACTGCTGGAGAACAAAATCGCTCATTTTGATTTTAAGGAGTAATTTCTTTGTTTATTGCTGAAAAAAATTGCAAGAATATTGACCTGACAGGAAAATGGTATAAAACTATACCTGCCAAGCAAAAAAAAAAAAAAAAATTTTTTTTAAACTGTTGGGTTGCCGGGCTGTCAGGCCAAGAACTTGCTTGAATTTTTTTTTTTAATTGTTGGGCTGCCCCCAAGCCCCCAAATGTACAATTAGCTTGCTTTCAATACCAATTAGCCAATTTTTTTATTGAAAAACTTTATTGAAGTATATATTTAAAACTTTATTGAAGTTTTTGCAAGTTACAAAGATAATATTTTTGCGTATTGAAAAATTCCCACATGGTATTGGAAGCAAGCTAATTATATGTTTGGGGGCAGTAGAATGTTAGAAAGGTTTCTAATTGGCTACCGGGCACACTAAGCCTGGCAGCCCAACTATTTAAAAAGAAAAATTCAAGCGGTTGATATACCAGTAGCCTTTTAGGAAAATTTTCAGCCCAACAGTTTAAAAAAAAAAAAACACCTTGCCTAGTATTATACCACTTCCTTGTTAGGTCAACATTTTTGTGATTTTTTTTTTCAGCAATAAACAAAGGAATTAGTCGATTTTAAGAGACTAAAATTTTACATCAATAATATGTAAATAACTATTGGTGTCACAGACCCACAAAGGAACTAGAAGATCAAGTCCAAGAGAATCCTTAACATGTACAACTCTATTAAATACAAAATTCGCAAGTTCTTCCATCATAAGTTTGGAAAATAGCACCAATTGTCTCTCACATAATTATTGACGAGAAAATTTAGTCCCCTGGAATGAAAATAAGCAATTTTAATCCATAACAAATAAAAAATGATTAATTTTAGTCCCTGATCATTTTTTAGTTTGAATTTTTGTCAGAGTTAGTCACGTACACAGCATGTGACTGATTTTTAAAAGATAACTAGGAGGTATAAAACGCGCGATGCGCGTAGGTAATTAAAGACAATATGCCCTGTCAAATATGTCAAATATGCGTTGGTAATAGTGCTTACCATACCCAATTGAATGTAAAAAAAAGTTGAAATTATAAGTTTAATTACACTAATCATTGGCAGATGAAAATGGAGTATGCAAAGCATACATTATATTAGAGTGTGGTATAATTGTAATTATATTCGAATTGACAAAAGAAGAACCCTTCATTCAAAGGCTGGAAATTGGAACAAGCTTCAGTACAGCATACACTGATTTTTTATACAAACATTTGCAGAACAGAGAAAGCAGGGAACAACAAAAGAATAAAAATTGATAGATGATATCTTTGTCCATTTAATAAATGTATAGATAACAAGATGAGGATCACTAAAAGGCTAGAAATTTGATCCCTTTTAAGCCTGGCTCTTATAAGGAATGGCCTTGATCACTATCTAATGACACACTGCAGCAAGAGCAGCTCCAATGAAGGGTCTAACCTAGACCCACTGAAAACGAGAGATAAAATAGTTATTTAGCTAAGAATATGAATAGATACTGGGAAAGTGAAGACACAATCATTATAGGCTTAGATACATGATCATTCCATCCAAGGTCTCTATTGAAGATGATGGCTACACCAAGACTTCTTGCAGGGTCGATGCCAGTGCCCGTAATAGGGATGCTGGCCAATTGAACCAAGAAAACTGCAAATCCAATTGGAAGAGGAGCCAAAATCTAGAACATAAAAAAGAAAGATTTGTAAACAATGTCCAAAATTGTTTGATTTCTATGAACCTAATGATCTTTACCAACGTGTTTGATTGCCAGAATCAAGCAATAGAACAAGACACTAAAATTTAGCAACCAAGTACAAATAGATCATGATTAAAATATTCCCATCTTTGGGATCAAGTCGCATGTTCCTAAAATCCAAGCTCTAATTTTAGGTTTTTGTACAGAATTTCTTCATCAGTATGAGCCATATATACTTGGATGCTTTAGCCCTTTAGAATCCAAATGACAAAAGGACTATCTTTCCAAGTGGAGGCAAACAAATGAAACATACAATACTCTAGCTGTTACTGTAATTTAAAGTGGAGGCAAATAGTTATACCAGTGTGATAGTCATAACAGGTGCTTTCTTTTTAAGTAGCTTTGGATCTGCAAATTTTGAAAGGATCTACAAGTGTAGGAACCGAACATCATAGGCATTTGAAAAAAAATATTAAGGTAGTGAGTGAAATAAATAAAAAGATTACCAATTTGTATTTGTATTTGGAAAGATAAAAACTGGAAAAAGCAATTACTTCTTTGTAAGTTAGAAGATCAACTTAAATCCAGGCTAACAAGCACATAGAAGCCCTTTGCACAATTTAAAAGTAATGAAGACATACTTCATCCTTCTTGACATTATTCGCCACTATAAAGTCGAATGCAAGTACAAACCTATTCAACATCCTCTGTCCCACCATGAAAGTGGCAAAGGACTTTTAAAAACCCAGGGTTCAGAACCATTTAGGTGGCGTTTGGTAATTGCAATCAAACATATCTATGAATATGCGTATCTTTTCCTACATATTATCATAATTTCCACAGTATTATTTGAGCACCATATTCTAATTTTCATCTTCCGATTGGGATATAACCAAAGAATCATAGTGCTTAGGTAAACTCACATATTTTTACTTTGGTTCACATATTTTGAATAAGTCTAGCTACCAGAAGAACACTGTGGAAAGTATAATAAGTCAGTTTTCTAACATGAGAGCACCTACATACAAAAATATTAAACAAGTTCTATGCAGTGTAAATAAAAGTAGTAATAAGAATATAGAGATCTGTAATGTTTGCTGGAATAATAAGTTGAGTGAGTTTAGCTTATTCATGTGTCCAACAGAATCAGGAAATGGGACTCCGCAGATGGGACAATCTTAAACATGAAGTATAGCCAGTCAACAGCTTAATGATAAAATGCTATTGAAACTTACCCCAGACAAAGAAGATAACACTTCCTGTGGCCACTTCTTTGACGCAAGCTAGATATTTCGTCTCTACAAGAAGAAGGGAGCTGCAAGAAAATGAGATATTAGGTAGATGCTGATGAAAAGGCGAAAAGTAACAAGGACAATTCAATTCAATGTTATCCAAGCACCAAAATCCACAGCAATGCAAACAATGAGCTATAATGCACATTTAATTTCACCTTAGACAGATAAGTAAGCCCAACTTCACAAATTCATGGACGGTTGGTTCAATAAGCAAAAGTTTAGTAATATTACCTAGCAGCTGCAAAAGGTTCATCAAAGTTTTTATTCATGATACATTAGCTAAAAAAGAAAAGAACAGACAAACACTTTCAGAAGAAAAGAATAGACAAACAATCCCTGAAAGTCAAGCCCCTGACATATTACTGATGATCTTTGATGATTTCTACATTAATAGGTTCACCAAACAGAAGAACCATGTACATATTTAGACAGCATAAGGTATCAAACTAAGGGAAGCAGACATGTTTTGCTTCTTTTTCTTCTAATCAGTGTTGTCAAAACATTTCATTTAAAAGCTGTTAGTCTTGCTGATTTTGAAACTTGTTATTGTCAAGAATTGATATGATAAAAGTTGTTTTCTTAACAACTCAGCACTTTGTCCTGACCAATGAGATTCATACATCACAATGCATTTCACTTCCTAATCAGACTATAAAATTGGAGGCAGTTCTGCAAAGAATATCTAGCTGAGCAAGCCACAGCTCAAGTTCATATCACACTCATCATGATAGTTGCATTTTGATAATTCTTAATGGCAAGCGTTGATACCGTACAAGCAAAACTTTCTCTGAGGCAAATATTACAAGCATTTATGCAATCTGATAACTCAATGAACTGTTGGTTTACGTATCTTCTTTAGAGCACATGGATGATAGTAGATCTAATAGATTAGTCCACATAACACATGCCTAGAATAAGTACCAGCTTTTGCCTTGTAGCTCAACAAACATGAATCCCAAGAATGTGTAATCCTAAAGAGAAGAACCCAGTAGCATCTAGTAGATACAAAAGCTGATAAGCAAAAGACAATCCTGCAAAGAAAAAACATGTCAATTAGAGGAAACTAAATTCATATCATTGTCATAGTTTATGGAAAACAGTCCAAAGAATAATTACAACTCCATCCAAAAGAAAAAAGTTCCCACTCCTTACCAAGCATGCCTTTTGGTGCCATTTTCAGTAGAAAACTATTAAATTCATGACGCGTCTTCTAGTAGTAGATGCTTTTCACCAGAACTATTCCTAGAAGTTGAGAAATTTTCACATCCATCAAATTAGTCCATGTTGTCAATCTTTCCTCACTCTCACCCCATAAGCTCACTTGAAGTGCAGCTTCCCTTTCTCTATTGCATAGATGATACAATTTGGACCAAAAATACGACAACACAACCTACACAATATTTGTCCAACTCAGAACACAGTAAACATGCTCTACTAAAAACAGAAAAGCCAGAAGCTTGCTTGAGAGTAAAAAATGAAGGACTTTTGACAACAGAAACATATCCAGCATTAAAAAATGACCAATCAAAAGTAATGAGAACAACCGATAAAAAAAAGAACTTATTTCAAAATTTATGAATTGTCGAGTAGACAAAATTCTGTTCCATTCTGCTAAAAATAAAGTAACTGAATTTAAGGAGTACCAAAAGAAAACGAAACAATTACCAAAAATACAATAGAGAGGACTTTCTGGCGTTTCTCTAGACCATTATGATGAATTGCATTAGCAAGGGAATCCAATGGCAAAATCTTCTTCTCGCTGTCAAGATTATCCTTTGTTTTTACTTTAATATTAACCGCTCTTCTTCTCAACCCATAAAGAGACTCGGCAAAAGAAGCATCAGTTGTTCTCAAGTTGACACTGCAATGTCCTTCTTTCCCCATTAACGGTTGGGCTCCATTCCACTATGTCAGAAAACAAAGCCTTTATATAGATTGTAAAAGCAATAAATAGAGGGACTACTCCAACTCCAGAATTAAGATAGGTTTAGCAGAAAACAGAATATTCAATATATTCATAGGAATAAAAAAAAATGCCAAGGACCAAGAAAACAGCATAGTTTCTTCTGCAAATTAGCAGACATACTGAATCTTTGTGAGATCAAGCAATTATAAGTGGAATAGAAGATGAAAGGATACTCTGAAGAACAGAATCATACCAGCATCAACATTGTCCATCACATTCATAGGAGAACCTTGACCAATTCCCTGGTGTAACTTTCCATCACTTGATAGAACAACATAATTCTTTCCACTTTTCTAGCCCATTTCATGTCCTTGATGCAACTGAAGTCATCGAGGCAAATTGAAAAAGCTGGTTTTTGTTCCTGTTAAAGTGCGTGTGTGATAGAGTAAGGGAGAGTTGAAACACCTCAAAACTCATGCTGTTAATCAGAGGGGAAAAATGAAGTTTCATATGGTAAAACAGCAAGTGATTTAATAGCTTGAAGAATTCACAGGCCATATGATGCAGCCGACAAATAGTAAAAGAAGCAGGAACTCGAGCAGAGGTATTAAGCTTCTCGAAATTTTAGCTATGGCAAGTACTCAGCTAATTTAAGCTTGTTCTGTGCAACTATCTGACATAAGGAATAAAGAGACGAAGCAACAAGGGTAGAAGTGGAAATGTGTGGAATATGAGCAAGCTGGGTCACACCATGGCAAAAGGTCCTTAAAAATCTATTATAAAAAAAATTCAAAAGATATTTTAGATTGGAAAGGAAAAACGGGGATTGTGACAACCCCTTTTGCCATGTTTCAAAAGCAATTCACTCTTAAAGTGACGTCACTTGGTAAAATGAATTCCGCTGAAAGTGAGCCTAAATTCTCGGTAAACCTAAATTCCACTTAAACGAGAATTGTGAACCCGCTAGGAACGAGGTTCTACAATTTTACCTACTTCACTTATTGCTCTCGTAAGCAAAGATCCGATCACCCCTACGCCATTGGAATTACCCCAATTTCCATCTTCCTTCAAGTTCCCCTGGGTAAGAATTCTATTAGAAGCAAAAACTTTGAAGTTCATCTTCATGTGAAAAATCAGGACGTAGGTCTAAGACTATGCCTAGGTACATGATAAGAGCCACACACGGTTCGCAAGTAACAAATAAATATACTTTCATATATAATATCACGCACGAAGTGTGCAATGTGGTAGTATGCTACATCAAAAGCATTAAGACCGAAATAAGAACAATGCCATAATGACTATACAGAATTAATGCTATAGCTTTTACCTTGTGAAGTAGAGCGCTAATGGAAAAGAAATGGAGTTGGTTTGCTACAGAAGCAGCGAGCAAGGAATCACCCGAAGACAGCGCCAATATGGAAACTCTTCCAATAGATAGGTTCAGGATGCTCAACTCATCAATCGATTGACTATTCCTGTTGTCTTTGATTTCCTCTGCCAAACCCACGACTTCCTTTGTCCTTGCTACATTAAAACCTAACGACCACCCAAATGAGAGAGAGAGAATCGTGATGAGTAAACATACACCACTACAATGGAGAAACAGAGAAGTCTTTCGATGAAGCCCGCTAGATTTCTGGTGTTTCCTCTCACAATCTCTTCCTCTTTAACCTTTCTCGCCGTCTTTTCCATTTGGGTTCTCAAAGCTACCCCTCCATTTCAACGCCAACAGTCCCCTCCTCTTCATCTCTCCTTCAACCAAACTCCTCTGCAGAGTTCCGGTCCCTTCCAACCAGTTCCTGTGGTCTCGAAAAATCTAGATCCTCATGTTTTCCAGGGAGATCTTTCAGCAAAAAGCATCAATTTCTTCCCGACAGGTGGAAACGTGGACATTTCGGCTTCCGACGATGCAAGTGATCCGAGTACAGCAACAATAGCAGCTAATGAAATCCAAATACAAGTAGCTAAGAATTCATCCTCATAGTCCAGGATTTTGTTAATAAAGAGTTTCTTAAAGCCAATACCTACAAAACAAAACAAACCCAGTTACTGAATTAAAACAAAAAATAAGACAAAAAAGATGAATTTTAATGAAAATTGAAGAACCCAGATGGAGTTTGAACTTTGAGTAGCTTATGCCGAGAGAGTAACTGAGAGTAACCACTTTAGCTTGAAGACTTGGAGTAAGATAGCCGCCATCAAAACATCAGCCACCAAAATGGACACAGCGAGGTGTGCCACTGGAGCTTTCATCATCTGTAGGGTTTTTCATACTGAGACTGTATCTGAGAAAATAACATACTATATATCCATTAAAACATAAGAGTAAAGAAAAAAAATTAAAGAGGGAGGAGTCATAGAGTCACCTATTTTGCACATGGCCAACTATGGTGGTAGAGGAGGGCGTTGCTTCGTTTACAGATTTTGAAGCTTCAAATGACTTTTGGAAAACAAATAGTTCAGTTCTCTTAGCAATCAAGTGATTAATCAGGCAAAAAAGGAATGAAAAGAGAAAAAGAATAAGAAGGGAGAAAGGAATATCAAAGAATCAGAAGGAAAGAAAGAGGAGATGACAGCAATTTGGAAACGAAGAGGAATTAGAAATCTGTTGAAAGGAAGAAGACATGAAAGATTAGAAATCTGAAGATGAAAGGGAAGACGAAAGAGGAAACAGGGAAGAAGGCATGAAGCGGCGGGAGAATTATGAGAATGATAAATGTCTTAACCCTAGAAAAAAATATGAACCAAGAAAAGGACCCATATGCCCATATCATTCCAAAGCACAAGAGAAGTAGAGTTGTAATTTTGCAACTGCCTTCAATCCTGGCACGTGAACAGCACGAGGGCCGACGAAAACGAAGAAGGGCCGACGAAAAAAAGAGCCTCAGACCAAAACCCCCCACTCGCTCTTATTCTATATATGTTGATTAGGGAAAAATGACCCTTATTGGACAGAGGTCTAAAAAGAGGGACTCTGTTGAGATTGTAGATGTTGTGCAGTGACAAAAAAAAAAAGGTCCGGTCAAATTTGTTGATTGCTGTGAGTTGTTAGATTAAAGGATTTGATTGATTAATCAACCAGTGAGACCAAGAAAACATGACGGGTTTGTTTGGAAAGCATAATTGGGAGGTTATTTGAAATTTTTTTAAATTGGCGTTTGTACTGTGTAAAATAAAAAGTGGGGTTTTTTACTGCGTAGAGTTCCGACATTGGATTCCTTAGGTGCAGCCTTTTGCACTAAAGTCATGCAAACAATTCATTCGCTCACGTGGAGTCTGAATTTTTCAAAGGGCTTTAATAAAAATAACCGTTGGTTGAGGAGTAAAGCCACAGTAAAAGGCATTTACTCCTGAACACAGCACAAAGGCTTCACGAGCTCCTCTGTTCGGGCCTCTCTTCACCATTTTCATCTACCAACAGACGGGAAAGACAGCAGCAATCAAGCGAAGCCTGCGGCGACGTCCGGCAAACAACCAGATTGACTGCGTTTTGAATCTATCGGACGCATTTCACCCTGCCGCGGTCGACACTTCCAACACCCAAGCGGAATTGGGTGCTCCGAGGCCATTCCACTTTCTCCCTATCTACAGCGGCAGGTACAATTCCCTCGATTTACCATTAGCTGCAATTTACATTCCATAAACCTGCGTTGATCTCTCTTTCTAGTTGTCCACGGCTTCATCAGCTGATTATCTCCCTTGGACACCTGATTTTGTGTTGGGTGTGTGCGAAGAGTAGATTTTGTTTATGCTAGATTAAAATCTACTTAGGATTAATTGAACCCGAATCTGAATGAATGGTGGAATAAAGCTGCTCTGGCCTTCCAAATTGGGAGGTTATGAGCATTAAAACTGGATTAACTGGATAAATTGCAAGCAGGGAGATTTATCGTCTTTGGGCTTTTTTCTTATCATGGAAACAAAATATTTAATGGGGAAAATAAAATCTGTCCTGAATTTATTAGGAGGATAAGTCAATGTTAGAAGTTAATTTTGCTTTGGAATATGTCAATTTAAGAAGTAAAATAATTGAAGGTGGACAGAAGTAAAATATATATTATGACCCTTAAAAAAATAAATTCATCACCCTTAAAAAAAATAATTGAAGTAAAATATATTCTATGACGTAAATTAAAGATGGATAGAAGTTGTTTAATAAAAGTTTTGCCGAAAAAATACAAGGGATTTTCACTGCTTAGTTGCATTGGCCTTTGGCAATCAGTTTTCTTTTTTTCCATGGTTTCTTTTGCTTTCTTTCCAATTAAAAAGGTTTGCCTCATAACGCACAAGGATTGGATGTGATAGGAAACATAAAATCAAAATATACTGGTTTGCTGCAAAATTTTTAAAGTATTTAAAGTTAAATGTTTAAGCGTCTGGATGCCCAAGGCAGTAATATGCAAAATATTACTGATAATGAGCCAACGAGTCCCTGGATTAATACTTTGAAGTTAGCAGCAAGTTACTTGTCCTTGGCATTGATCATGTTGATTATTATTGAATAATAAACTCATAAGTTGATTATTATTACTTGTCCCTGGATTATTGTAGTATAAGTTGTTTAATGGGATGCTACTTGATAAGTCATAACTCAGACACTTTATGAAGGAATAGAAAAAATGGTTTTGAAGAATACTGAGATGGGACATATACTTGACAACAAAAGTTTACATGAGTGGCCCAGAGAAAAGATTCTTTACATTTTGAGTCTGACCCAGAACAAAAGAAAAAAGAAAAAAAGCAGATGATTTGCACCTTTTCAACCAAGAAATCGTATACGGTGCTTACCACAGCCTGCACAGTTATAGATGCTTGAATTCATAACTTTTGGTTCTGTTGTAAGTCTCATTTGATGAGGTAAGATACATGTCAATTAGGTCATAATCTCAAATGTTAGGAGTTAAAAACATGTATTATAATGGACTGCTAATTTCCAGAATTAACAGACGCATGGGATTTTTTGTTTCACACTGGAATTTGAAAGCTAACATGCTGGGAATTTGTTTGGATGCAAACTCCCATTTGCTGTTTGGATGCATATTTTTTGCAATGAGTTAATAATTTTACTGTCCAGCTGCTGCCATTACGGTTGTTGTGAGGCAGTTCTCTCTTCGGTTATGACCGCTGAGAAGAGGAAGAAGCCTTCTTGTGATTGTATGTCCTTCTACGCTGTATTAGAAAGTAATTTTCGCAGCATATTAATTGGTTAATAATACATTTTGTTCGAATTTTGAAGCCGCACCTGTTAGCTGTACGTCCCATTGCTCTACCTGTTCGTCAACTGCATCCAACAACTACATCAAGTGCCTTGAGGTCTACTTTGAGGCAAGTGCCTTGGTTGAGTTCCTTCTGCACCTGTTTTTGCTTTCACTATTGATTGTCCAGATCTGTTTCCAAACCACTTTAATTCAATTTATGTTATATCAGTCCACTGCTAACTGTTTTTCCCCATCAAACTTAGCAAATGGCTTCTAGGATTCATTGGACTGATGCAATGGATGAAGCTTTCCTCACAGCCTACGTCAGTTTTCGGGAAAATAACATTTGGGACAACAGGAAGTCGCTAGAGACCAACTACGACATGTTGGCAGCCCATTTGGCGAGCAATCACATACTGACTGTGACTGGCCAGCAATTGCAGACCAGATTCTATTACATCAAGAAGAAATGGGACCTGTTCTGCAATCTGCGTGGGATTTCATCAAAGACAGAGACCGGGGTTGGGTGGAGTGAGGACAGCTACTGTTTCACTGCTGATGATGAACATTGGGCCAACTTGGAGCAGGTATGGACTTGTCGCTTCCCTGACTTCTGTTAATTGAATTTCTCTGTACTTCAGATTTGAAAGGTGACTTCAGATTCCCTATTGAACTAAAAGCTGAGCACTCAATCTTGTTTAAACTGCACTTGTTATTCTCACTTGTGTCTAATCCTTGATGTCTTTTCATCCTTGAGTTTGCCGGTGACTTCATCAAGTTTTATATGCTGACTCCACTTGTTATTCCATCTTTTTTTTTTCCGCAAAGTCTTGAGATGAGTTACGAATTGACGCTCAGTCATTACATCCTTATTAGATTGAATGATGAAAAGAACCTGTAATTTGGGCCACAACTCATAATATTCAATTCTGAAGCATGCTAGATTTGGGTTATAAAGGGTTATAAGGGGAGGTTCCTGAATAATATATATTTTCCTTGTTAAAATAACTTGAATATTTAGAGTTTTCAGTAAGCGCATGAATTTTTTACTTTAAAAAAAAATACAGCTTCAATGAATTCGGATGACAACTCGAGTTACATCCCTTTTCATCCTCATTTTTAGTCTTTCTTGCTGAATCAGCTTTTTTGTCCATGTGTTTTGGAGACTTGGTTGTGTTTTCTGTTTCTTCACAAAGTAATCAGTGTGGCTTTGGATTCTTTTATCCTCTCTGTATGGGTTATATTGGAAGTAAGATGTGATAGTAGCAAATCAAGGCAGCATTAGTGAGTAAATTTATAAATCTGGGTTCTTGTTTCCATGATATGATTTACTTGAAGTTGGATTATCCTTCGCTTAGTTGACCATTCTTTTCTGGGCATTGTCATTAACTGGATTAGCTTTGATTGGATTATTTGACTGCAAAATGTGGTGGAATTTGCTCGGCTTAGCTGCTGGTGATTTGTCATTCACAACTCTTTGTTTAATATACAAAAAAATAGCTATCGACAAAGTTTTGGATCCTGGATTTAGCTATCGACAAAGTTAATTGAATTAGCATTTTCCTTGTTGAAATAACTCGAATATTAAGATATTTTCCTTGTACACTATCAATTCCTGTGTCTTGACTTCATATTTGCATTTCACCAGACCAATGCCTCGTACGTTGACTTCAAAAAAGAGAATTCATGCTACTGGTACGATCGGTTGACACCTCTACTGCTTGGAAGACATGCCACAGGCAGCCGTGCCCAGTCTGCAAGCGAGGTCGTTCATTTGGAACCGCCTCGCCGAGAACGGATCAACTCTGCTAGTAAAAGTCGAAAGGGAAAAGGTAAAGCCTCTAGCTCGAGGGTGCCTACTCCGGTGAACGTACCAGCAGTTGAGGATGACGACGACGTCTACTATGTTCCCCCAGTTCCTGGTGCAGTTGGACAAAAACGGTCAGCCTCAAGCCTAGGAACCAGTGGTGAACCTGAAGGGAGTAGAGGTTCAAAATCGACACGGTCATCTACTGGTCTTGAGGATGCTCTAAGCAAGATCGGGAATTACACCGACTTCGTTCTTGAGGACAGACGGAGTAGGTCGGAGTACGACTCCCTCCACGGCATAATGCAGTGCCAGGATGTGATCACCTCAATGGATATTCCGGACGAGTGGAGACTTGAAGCATGTGATCACTATGCCAAATATGAGAACGAGGGTGCAAGGATTATTTTTATTAGAGCTTCTGCAGCCGATCGCTACGGCTACATCCTGAAGTTGATGAAGGCGAAAGGCTTGGCCTAAGAACACTTTCTGTGGCATGCCACTTATGTGGAATGTTTGTACTATTAAAGTATTTACTGTCCTGTTTTCAGTTTTAAAAAAACTTCAGAATGGGTAAGGAAAAGGTTCATATCAACATTGTGGTCATTGGTCACGTCGACTCTGGAAAGTCGACCACTACTGGTCACTTCATCTACAAGCTTGGAGGAATTGACAAGCGTGTGATGCAGAGGTTTGAGAAAGAAGCTGCTGAAATGAACAAGAGGTCATTCAAGTATGCTTGGGTGCTTGACAAGCTCAAGGCTGAGCGTGAACGTGGTATCACCATTGATATTGCCTTGTGGAAGTTTGAGACCACGAATGTTACTGCACAGGTACCTATTTGGATCAATCTGCCTACAATCCATACCAAAAGCAACAGGTACTGAATTGCAAATTGGATTATGCTTGAGATGGTAAATAACAACGTATTAACAAATACTTCTCTTGTCAAAGCTTTTCTATTCGTTTTAACTTCGCATTGAAAGAGTTGAGAGACTAACATCAAATATAAGTAGTATCAGTTTGTTGCATCTTTGATCTACATTTGAAATTAATTAGCAGTATCAAATAGCAGTCGTGAGAGTCTTAACCGATGAACTAAAAAGAAGCAGGCCACTGGATTAATGTCCACCATTTAACTATTTGAAAGATTATTGCACCAGAAAAATAATCTGAACTTTTGTACTGTAATAATAATAAAGATTGGGGAAGAACTTTTGTAGGTTTGCTGCTTGCAGCATTAAATTAACCCATCATCTCATCCCATAAATATAATTCCTGGGTCAGTACCGAACGCTTTGTTTAGATCGACTTTTTTTTTCTAAAAATTTTTTAAATATATTTTTCAATCTCTTTTTTCATCTCATATATATATCAAATTAAAGTAGTAATATATTTTTGTACGGAAATTTCGAGAAATAATAATAGTAATCCAAATGGTGGGCTAATCATCTCATATATATTTCATTCAAAGAAAAATCGTAATCAGTGATGGTGGGCCTCTACACTGACTCCAAAATCAGACGTCCTATGGCTAAAATTGTGGAACCTATCAACCAAACTCCTGAAAAGGACATGCATCAGAAATTTCCTACTATACACATAAATGAAAAATAAAAAAGAGAACGTACACGAAAATCTGTTAGATTTATCAAACAGTAGTGTTGATCCGATCTCAACAGTGTTTCTTTTGTAATTTAGAATCTATTCAACAAATATCAGAATTACTGCATACTGTGCAAGGCACGTACCCTCATACTAGTCCAAAATAAAAGACGCACGAATCTGAAGAAAGAAAGTTCCTGCAACGACAAAGTGGACACTTTGGTGGAAGTTCTCTAAAAACTCCAATGCAAATCAGCCAAAAAAACGAACGAAGACAAAAAAGTCTGCCAACACCGCAGTTTCCAAGCAATGCGCTCTCTTAAGCTTCTCTATAGAGCGTGCGACCAAACCCGTTGTCTCCCTCAAATCCAGAGATAGGGACAAAAGTTTATTTTGTCAGGATTGTATCCGACCTTCTTCAAGTAGGAAGACACTTCCTTCACAATTTCATCATAACGTGCCTTGGAGTACTGACTATGGCATCCATCTAGGCAACAAAAAAGATTGAAGAGAAGTTAGAGATAAACAACAGGCCTGCAGTATTTGTGTTTAATATTACACCCCCAGGAGCTCACCTTGTTGCAGCAGCAAATCATTTGTCTCACACCAAGGGTGAAAGCAAGCAACGTGTGCTCTCGGGTCTGACCGTCCTTAGAAATACCAGCTTCAAAACCACCAGTGGTGGAAACTCATTCAAACTTCTCAATCTTCAATCCGACCATATATATATTTTATTCATCATCTCTCCCTGCCTCTTCAACTAGTATATATTTTATTCACCCCAGCAGAAGCCTTTAGCCCATCCTCGGCTGCTTCTTCTTTTTGAGGTGTTACAACTTGAAGTAACCTGGTGAGATCTGTTTTTTGAGATAGTACGGCCTGGAATTAGTTTCGCTTGAATTGTTGTTTTATATACGCTTACGTAATACATTTATATATTTATATTAATAAACATAATATTAATTATACATTTATACATATTATTAATTACATTTATAGATCTGTCTCGAGAAAGATTTATAAAGGTACATAATTTTTACTTTTAAGCATGCGGATACAGGTTGTAATGTGTTGTTCTAGCTTGAGTGTCTTTGAAAAAAATAAATAAATAACATAACAACATTTGTTTTATGTGACGTATATGAAATAAAAAATAATTAAAAAATATGTTTATGATATAAGTAAATAAATTTGTGTAAATAATCTATTATTCAAACAAACTCATTGTAAACATATATACAGATATATCAATTATCATGGCCTGGAACAACCGCCGTGGTGCTAGAGGACGCAATGCGGACCGCATGAGGCAAGATGAGGAAGATGAGGCCTTACTTCTTATGAGTGCCTCGTTAATGTTAATGCATCCGTCACTTGCACACGTGGATAATAATCAACCACTTCCGCAACATGATGGGTCATTCACAGATAGGCAGTGGGTCGAAAGCGTACTCTACGGTCATCATAGACGCTCAATAGACAACATGCGTATCACGGTTGATAATTTCTTGCTGCTGTCCAATATCCTTGTCGAGAGACAATACGTTCCACACAATTACCAACAGCGCGTGCCCATACAGGAGGCGCTTGCTATGACCTTAATGTTGGTCAGCCACAAGCATACGCACCGTGTCTTGGGGACAATTTTTGATCGATCCATCGAGACGATTAATCGAAATATAAAAAAGGTGCTCCGAGGCCTGTGTCTATTTGCAGCTGAAATAATACGACCGGGTGACCAGACTGCAGTTCATCCACGAATTGCAAACTCAACTAATTTTTATCCATGGTTCAAGGTAATGTGGAAAGCATAAGTGATTTTTGGCTTGATTTAGTAAGACGATTCTAGAAAGTTGATTATATATATTTTTTACACATATTAGGATGCCGTGGGAGCGATGGATGGTACCCACATCTCAGCTTGTCCTCCGACAGGCGAGCAAATGGCATATACAAATCGGCACGGGTGGCAATCACAGAATGTTCTGGCAGTTTGTGACCATGACATGCGCTTCATCTATGTGTATGCTGGATGGGAGGGAAGTGCACACGATGCGCGAGTGTTGGAGTCAGCATTAGCATATCCGTCCGATTTTCCACTGCCGCAACCTGGTAAGTGATGGGTCCAATATTTCAAGTCAAGCATGTGCTATGCTTTATTACCACAACTCCTATTTTTTATCGCGTTTATTAATTAGAATAACTTTGTCAATTAGGCCGGTACTACTTAGTTGATGCGGCATACAAGAATGCTCCAGGTTTCATGCCCCCGTATAAGAACGTGGGGTCCGAATCTCCGGCAAAGGCCTTGTTCAATACTCGACATTCGCAACTTCGCAATGTCATTGAGCGCACATTTGGTGTGCTTAAGAAAAGATTCAAATGGTTAAAGGGTCCGGTAGATAATTTCTATATGAGCACTCAAATCAGTATAGTCATTGCTTGTTGTGCGTTGCACAACTTTTTAAGGATGCACCAACCAGAAGATGCCCATTTTCAACGGTTTGAATCAGAAGACGTGCACTTAAATGAAGAGCCAGAAATAGGCGGGCTAGTACCTCAGCCGTTCGCATTAAACGTATCTCCTGCAGAGCTGGCGGAATGGAAATCTAAACGAGACTACATAGCGACTCAAATGTACGCAGCACGGGGGCGACGCCGCCGTTAGGTGTTCATCGCATTACAAAGGATTGTAATTGTCCAGGCAATTTATTTTCCCATGTGTAGAGTGTACTAGAAATGCCCTCGATTTCCAACTTCTAAATTAATCTGTACCGTTTGTGTATTAAGTATGCAATTGGTTTAGCGTAAACGTAGTATAAAGTCAAAATTTTCGAAGTCAAAGTCAAAATTTTCAAAGTCAAAGTCACCTGCTTAAATTCAATAATGAGCACCTGTCCAAACGCTAATTTACACGATTTACTTACTATCCAAACGCTTATTTCATATTTACGCAATCTTAAAAAGTAACCTAAAAAATATCTCAAATAACTTACAATCCACACGGAGCCGACATAAGGGAGAGAAAAATTTATTCAGGTATATGAATTGTTCAATACTGGCAGAATTTTATAGAGATCTAACTGATGGTGAAAAACTTGCTATATTGACTCTTATGAGCACAAATAGACATATATATTTTGGTTGGGTTTTAAAAGTGAAAAAATATCTCAAACAATATAATTTGGATGTACATGATGTGCTTGACTGCAAATATGGATATTTAGCCAAAATACCAATTCTCCGACTGAAACCCAATTACCGAAATCCAAACTTCCAAATAGAAGTTTGGACGGTAATGGGATATCGACTTGGACGAAATTTTTTTTTTACCGAATTCTTGATTACAGGCGGATGAACACCCTAATCCATCTGACCTATGGATTTGACATCTCAGTATGGTAAATAAGTCATACATCAACAAGGTGGAATCTTTGATTGTCAACTCAGAGAGTAAAAGTTGGAATATAGCACAATATTAACTGCCAAATCTCGTAAGAAATTTGGGGCACTTAAAAATGGAAAATTTGATACTTTTATCAGTAAATACCAATTGTGTTCTTTGTACACTACAAACTTTATCTACCTTTTTGTCCGCTTACGATTCAAATACGAATAAATCATCAAATTCCTAAATGTCATATCAAAATAAGAAAGCTTTGAATTTTTTTATGTGTTTAAGTGCTTGACACTTGTACAAAATATAAAACTTAATTTACCACTAAATTATATAGTGATAGTCTGACAGAATAAATTTAAATAGCAGAGCAAGAAGACTTAATAGCAATTAAAGAAAAACCTTAACACGTTAAATTCCAAATTATCCCATCCCTGTCATTTTTCTTTCCAAACGGGATATTTTCTTCTCCTACTACTATATTTATTAACCCAGCACAATCTAGCAGTTCAATCATTCAACCTGATGAACCGTTCATCATATTGGGCCGAACCTCTAGTTTGACTAGATAAAAAGTTGACATGATCAAATTTGTTTGATCCACTGGTTCAATCGGAAACCCTTCCAGTTTTTGGTTGGACCATTTTTTATTTTTTAACACCATTGTGGATCTTTGGTTTTTTGAACCAAAATGTATATATGCTGTTGATAAGGTTGAACATTGGATCTCCATTTAATTATGCATAATATTTTACCACTTGCTTAGTTTTTATTTGATAATTAAATTAAATTTTAAATGAACTTGTTTATTTGTTATTAATCAATTAATCTTTTAAAATTCCAAACTAAAAATTTTATTATCACATCACGATATTTGAATAGTTAGAAAATTATATTCTTAAACAAATAAAATTATAAAAAATGATGCTCTTTCTCTGAAAATAAGTAAAACAATTTTAATTTATGTTTGACTACACAATTTATTTGCATCAACATATGATATATGAAATTAAGTCTTCTAATTAATGTTTATATGTTCATTGTATATTTTTCTAAGTACAATAGTTAGTATCTAATAAGATTTTATTATATATTTTATGCATACAAAAAATTAATATTTTGTATTTATAATTATTTTGTAGTAAACTATTCATCCAACCAGTGATCCATCTATTCAACTAGTAATCCATTGATCCCATCATTTTACTAGGTTCCTTATCGGGTCAAATTTAATAACTATACCTACAAGCCATCCTATTTTCTACTTATTTCTAGCTCTTTTCTTTTTGGCCAAAAGAAAAATTTTTTTCTTTTGGGCCTCGGGAATAGCGATTTGATAGATGCTAAAGTTGAAAGCAAGAAGTCAAACCGTCCTATGCTTTTGGAGTCTCGTATTCTTAAAGGTCTGGTTGTTATTGATTTTTTAAATTTTCTTTTTTTATTATTTTAGAAATTTTTTTTGAAGTTTTGAAAAGATGTTCTTCAGAAATTTAAAGTTTTGCTCTTAGAAGTTTTAGAAATAGGATTTCAGACCCAAAGAAAATTGAAAATCTTTAGAGATGTTCTTTAGAAATTTGTCCAGCAACAACTTTAAAATATCTTTTATTATATGTTAAAATTTGCCTCCTCAAGATAAATTTTCTAGATCCGTCCATGGTTTGATTTTCAGTCATATTATCTTGATCTTTCTACGTCTTCTTTTTTTTTTTTTGTTGAAAAATTACAATCCTTTGGTTAATGACAGTGTAATTTTCTGATTTTAATCTTAATGCAGTTGTGGTTCATCTAAGAAAAAAACCACTGGGGAGGCAAGCACCAATTCTCAAGCAAGCCAAATATAAGATCAAGAAAATCGTTTTGCATAAAAAAAGATTAGCTAATTCCGTTTGGATTAGCTGTTTTTGGGGGTATTTTTAAATTATTTTGTTATAGTAATGTACATGAAAAACTTTTAATGTAGATGAGATTATTTTTTATGTTATTTTTTGTGGTTATTTTTATATTTTTTGAGATTTTTTTTTGTATTTTTGGTATTTTTGAAGTTATTTTTAGTGTTTTTGAGGTTGTTTTTATTTATATATTACTATAGCATTGTATATGAAAAACTTATTTTTTTAATAAAATGTCCAATCCAAACAAAGCAAGTTCTGGTACTTGATTTAATACAAGTAGTCCTAGAGTTTTTAGTTTGACGCCATGCACTTGTGATCTTGACATTATTGCCAGTCATCTCCTTCTCTTATGGAATAATGCAACCCTGAATATCTTCAATATGATCATTAGGCGTTCGCCTTGTCAATATCACTTGAATCTTCTTTAGGGTACACGAAATCTGTACTTTTTAAGCTTTATTTACGTGTACCAATTTTTTAGTACCTCACTTGGGTTAGTTCATGAATTATGAATCAACGTGGTCAAGATTCAGAGACCATTCATAGGTTATTTATATTGCTGTATTATGCATTAGCAAGTAGAGTACAGTAGACAGCGACAACAGGATTGCCGGCAGCTCAACAAAAGCTAACACTGGGGTACTATTTTTTGAACTGCACCAAATTAATTAAATGCTCCATGATTGAAATTTTGTACAGGTTTAGAGCAACCATACATTGTATAAACTGAAAACAACCTAGAAAATCTAGTAGGACATGTTTTCATTGTATGCAGAGCAATGTAACAGAAGTTCCGACATCTTAGACAGTTTGGTAGCAGCAACATGGGCTGGGTTGGGTTGTCCTGCAGTCGTTGGGAGAGCAGGTCCGTACAGTGGGCAGTCCGGGATCGGACCAATGACTCCCTGCTCGATGTCGACCAACCGATTTTAACATGAACGGTTGAGATCGAGTCAATCTCAGATCGTCCACTATACAATCCGGTTCTCCTGGCAACAGCGGAAGAACCGGATCCCAACAACATACCTATTTTTTTTTTAACTCCTTTTTTCAACAACATACCTATTTGCTGGTTATCTATCTGAGGTTATCTACTAGCTTGGAGGTAATGGTGGCTTAAAATCTAGTAAATGCTATTTGAAAAATTCAATGCTGTGTTTTGCAGATTCTAAAGGTGTTGCTTATCAAATGAAGGAGGAGGGAGAAGAGGAGGGGGTGGTGGCTGTGGAGGAGGGAGGAAAATTTTAAAAAATTTGAAAAAAAAATACTCCAATAAAATATTAAATTTTAAAAATATCTCAACATATAAATCCAAAAATATCTAATTCATATGATTCATGTAGAGTATTTTTCAAATAGAAAGTTACAATGTAATTTTTTTGAAAATACCCCCCAAAATTGTAATATATCGTCTGTCATACTCCCTGCTTCTTTAAAAATTCAATAACTATTGAATGACAGTATTAAACAAATTTAATTAACTTTTGATAATGGGATTTTGCACCAATTCTAGAGTACTGATCAACTGGTAAGCCTAACAAAAAGAAAAACAAAATCAACTAGTAGTAAAAAATGAACTACCCCATTAAATATTCACCAAATCTTCAACTCACGCACCTGTTATAGCTAGAAACCTTGTGCACGGCTGCCACCAACTTTATTCGGCTTGGGTTGTTGGTTTTCGTGAAACTTTTTTGAAATATATTTCTTTTAATACAATTCTTTAATCACTTTTTTATCCAAGTAGGTCACACGCGGTGCCATATATTTTTTCTACAAAAACTCTAGAAACTTGCAGCCTAAACACTCCAAAATCTCGTATTACTTTCTCCGACGCCTTTGCATTGAGGAAGGCCAATCCCAGGTCTGGCCTCAAACTTTACTACTGATTAGGGCTACTCAGTTTTATTCCAGTTATCGCGTGACCTTCGTCTTTCAGTCCCGAAACCGCGGGGGCATCCGCCGCGCTCGCTACTACAGTTGCTTATAGGCTTGGAGGCCTCTATTACATACATATTTATGTGCTGAATTCTGGACTGAAGTAACGATGGACAAGGTTCTGGTGGTTTGTAATAGATGATCAAAATGAGACAGGGTACATTACAATCAACCCCAAAAGGGAAAGCACAAAAAAAATAAAAAAACTGGAAGTCCCCACACATACTTAATGGATGTTAAATAATCTGCATCCAAACTTTACTATCAAACAACTAATTAGTTTAGAAAGCTCTCAAACCTATATCCTACCTTTCATGGTGGAAACTAATTTCATTGAAACTCGCTATAATATTAGACTAGGATTGTCAACAGAGTTAAATTCCTATCGGTGTCAATAAAAACATATTTTTAAAAAAATTCTGAAATAGTGACATTTTGGGACAAAAAAAACATATTTATTGAATGCTTTTTTTTTTTTTTGAAAAAACAATTTGGTGAATGTATTTGTTGTTCTTAAGAATTGAAAGAAATGATATCATTAATTTTTTTTTTTTTTTTCTCTTTTACAAACAATGCGTTCAATATATGCTTTTTTCACTATTTCGGTTGAGGTTCCAAAACTATTTGATAACATTTTTCCAAGGACCACTATTTGGGAATCCTGTCCTGTCAAGTAGATGCTATTTCCTTGAGGTACGTTTAGAAAATCTACCGCAGCCTTGAAAGGGAATCAGCAAAATTAGCGTTAGCTCGTGGCACAGGTGGCTGTCAAATTATACGAACAATTATTGATGATGGATAAGGACTTCTGCTGTCAGGTTTGGTGACAACATGGTACACTATTGACTGTAGTGTAATAAATATGAAGACTAAAATAACAAATATAAATACTAACATAACAAAATAACAAAACACAATTACTGGTGACAACAAAGGCCTCTGATCTAGGGACAACAATAGGGATGGGTACCCACGGAAGCCCACAGGAGCCTGTGAGGGGTTAAATATACGGTGAACACTAAAAATGAGAATAAATTTTTGAGGTGAGTGCAAAAGAACGTCCAAACCCCTATTATAGTCACCACCTCTTCACGTGTTAGGGAAGACTCGTATTGTTAATTACGTGTTAGAAGCTCTTCCATTGGTGAGATGCTTTCCAATAAAAATTGTCATCAATTTGCATTAATACATAGACCTGAATTTGAAATGAGCTTCAAGTGCTTATAAGATGGTGAATAGCAATTTAGATTTTAATCTTTTTAATTTGCTGACAAATTAAATTTCATTTTGTGTAATATGGTGTGCATTCTTGTCGTTTCATTTTAAAGTTTTCAAATTGAGAAAGCCTTTATGTATAAAAAGTAATGAAACTAGCATTGCTTCATATCTAATTTACTTTTAGACCAAATTAAAATTCAAAATCTTTCCGAATAGTTGAGATTGAGGAAAAGAATATAACTTTTCATTCCACAGAATAATAGTGACATGTTGTGTTTAATACTAATGCGACGTGAGTAATTTGCTATAGAATGACCTGCTGCCCCAAGCTTCCAAATGGAATGAGCATGTTGCAGATTCAATTTCTTAGCACATGGACCTGATAAATTCAAGCTCGAGCTTCCAGCAGTACTTTCTTCACCTACCTTGAGTACTCCACTATTCTCAAAAGTTACTAGATAAAAATTGAGAGTTGGGGGGCAAATGATGATACAAAAAAGACACAACGTCACCTGTCAAATAAATTAAGGGGTGTATATAACAACTCTGCTGGATCAACTTAACTTCCGTTGTACCTAAACCCATAAAGCTTATTAAGTCTCACTTCATAAAAAAAAAACCCATTAAGTCTCCGATATAAATAATTAAAGTACAAGGTTAGTTGATTCATTCTGGACTCTTTGAATACAATTTACCTCTCTTTGAGTATTAACTCAAGCATCGAAAGCTCCACCAGAGATAAAATCCCCGTCGTTTATTTGAATTTGTACTATGTATTTGGACACTTGCTCTTGGGTTTATTCTTCCTTATTAGTACATCTTCAAGTAAGTTGAATATTCCCACTCCAACCAGACCAGGAACTTTAGTTATTTAATATTTTACCACTTTAGTGAGGCTTCATCTATCATTTCGGAACTTGCTCAACTTTTAGCATCAACATAGCCAATGATGTGTTAAGTGCCTATGGATAGCTTATTTCCATCACAAGATCATCGGCTGCTTCTTTAGATTATGAGCTAAGTTGTAGACGTAATTAATCTAAACGAGGCACAAATACACATTATTTACTCGTTTAGTTTTTCCATGTTTTCTGTAACATGGAACAGAAGTTGTGGAAAGGGATTGTAGATGCAAATTGATATCTCATTTGATTTTTCAAGTAACAAAGACCCTTAATTATTGAGCTATAATTAATGCTGGGCACTTGGTCTCTATACATTGTAGACTCTTTAGAGAGCTCCCAACCTCCTATTTTTTCTAGATTTTTATTTTTTTTTATTTGATAAAACTATACTTAATGTTTGAATTACACACAGTACTTATTATGTTATAGCTATCAATTGACAACATTTCCTAAAATTGACTATTTACAAAAAGCTAACTTACCACCTCAAATTGAAACCTTACCATAGTTATAAATGACTATAGAGTAAAAAGAAATAAACAAGCAAAACTAAAATGGAAATAATAATATTCCAAATCATGTAATTTGGCAACAGCAAAATTAAAGACAACATGGCAGATTATGGAAATTAAAACAGACGTTCAATTCAATAACTTTTAATATTCCAAACCTTCTTTCTGATAATTTTGACTTAAATACATAAATGTGGTTCTCCTTCTTCAAAAAAGAAAAAAAAACTTCTTGACCCTGTGAGAACCCGGAAAACTAGGTTATATTTATTTTATTTCTTTTTATGCATTTTCTTTACTTCATGTTATTATATTTATTTTTCAAAGATTTTTATAAGTGAGTATAGTGTTTAAATCATTTTCCTCGTATAAATTAGTACATGTCACGTTTGGAATGTATTATGGACGTGGGACCCGCTAGTGCGGTAAGTGCGATAAATTTTGACCACTAGTTGGAGTTTTGTGTTAAGTGATATTATTTTACAAGGTGGATACAATGAGAGATTAGCTAGATAGATTAACCATAGGGAGAAAGAAGATAAGCTTAAACCCTAAAAGGTGCCAAGTGTCGCGACCTGATTGGAGTTGGACTTTTGACCAAGACTTTCTTACTTTACTAAAACAAAAATTTGACCAAAAATCAATCCATTATTCCCTTCTCTTGGCCGAAAATTGGAGAGCAAAAGAGAGAGAAAAACCTTCATCTTTCACTCCAAATTCTTGCTCCAATCTTGAGTTTCAACCGTTGAATCGTCAAATTACTCCATCAAAGTTGCTTATTAAGGAGGATTAAAGCTTTTAGTGGAATAAATTTGGGAGGAAAGGCACTAAGCTACTATCTTTCTTGTGGTTCTAAGGTATCCTGCCAAGTAATCTCTTTTTACTCCTAATACTAGCTTATTTGTGGTTCAAGGTTGCAAAATATGTAGCTTTATGAGAATATTTCATGGTTTGAAGTAGTTTGATGGTAAATTTCAGTTTGATGGTGAAAATTCTAGTCACATGTGATGCTTGAGGGTTGTTCATGTTTTGATAGCTTTGCTATATGAATTATTGAGGTATTATGTGCTAGATAGACTTGCCTAAAGAAATTTCCAGCTTTAGGGTTTCTAAGCTACCATTTGGTTGTATTTGAACGGTATTGTGACTCTAATTAGGTGTGTTCAATAGCTTGTGATTTATATGAGAAATTGTGGCTGAAATGAGATGAGATTGGGTGTTGATGTTAGGTTGGAAAAGTAAAGAAAAAACAGGGGAAGTGCTGCTGAAATTTTTCGCGGGAACCCTTGAGCAGTTTTGGGAAATTTGATAT